>NC_083748.1:1722500-2022500 GCF_033458585.1 Syngnathus typhle | reverse complement strand
GCCTAGCGGGTGAGATGGGAGAGTCTTTCAAGGAGGGGAGTGAAGCACCAATAATCTTACCAGCCGTGTTCACTCTGCGCTGCAGGGCCTTCAAGTTGTAGTCAGTGCAGCCGCCACCCCAAACAGCAATACAGCTGGAGAGGACGCTCTCAATGGGGCCACGGTAAAATGTAGTCATGACGGCCGGAGGAGCGCTCCCTCGCCTGAGTTTCCGCAGGAAGTACAGGCGGCGCTGGGCCTTCTTCGCCAGTGATGCGGTGTTGGTGGACCAGGAGAGATCCTCACTGATGTGCACCCCCAGGAACCTGGCGCTGCTCACTCTCTCCACCACAGCACCGTGGATGGTCAGCGGCAGGTGTTGGGTGTGACCCTTACGGAAGTTAACAACAATCTCCTTAGTCTTGTCGACGTTCAGCAGGAGGTTGTTGTCCCTGCACCACGTGGTCAGAAGGTCAACCTCCAGCCTGTATTGAGTCTCGTCTCCCTCGGTGATGAGACCCACCAGAGTCGTGTCGTCAGCAAACTTCACTATGCGGTTGTCGCTGTGGGTTGCAGTGCAGTCATGCGTCAGGAGGGTGAAGAGTAGCGGACTGAGCACGCAGCCTTGGGGGGCCCCTGTGCTCAGCGTGATGCTGGCGGAGATTTTGTCGCCAACACGTACCACCTGTGGCCTCTGACAGAGGAAGTCCAGTAGCCAGTTGCAGAGGTAGGTACTGAGGCCCAGCTTGTCAAGTTTGCTGATGAGACTTTGTGGCACAATGGTGTTGAAGGCAGAACTGAAGTCCAACAGCAATCTCACATACGAGTCTCTTCTGTCCAGGTGGGTGAGGGTCGAGTGGAGGGCTGAGCAGATGGCATCCTCAGAGGACCGTTTGGCTCGGTACGCAAACTGGAAGGGGTCAATGGTGGGGGGGAGAACGGAACGGATGTGCTCCATGACAAGCCGCTCAAAGCACTTCATGATGATGGGCGTAAGTGCCACGGGGCGGTAGTCATTGAAGCAGGACGGAGCAGGTTTCTTCGGCACAGGTACGATGGTGGCAGCTTTGAAACACGACGAGACGATGGCCTGCTGCAGGGAAGTGTTAAAGATGTCCGTGAAGACATCCGTCAGCTCACCAGCGCAGTCCTTCAGCGCTCGACCCGGGATGTTGTCAGGGCCCGGCGCCTTATGGATGTTGATAGCGGCAAGCGCCCTCCTCACGCTGTCGGCGGAGAGGCACAGGGGTAGCTCGTGTGAAGGGGGAGTGGCCTTCAGCGGGCAAGTGCTGTTCTGAGCGTCGAAGCGAGCAAAGAAGCGGTTAAGGTCATTGAGCAGACGGACGTCCCCTTCACAGCTCTGCGGTGCGGGCTTGTAGTCCGTGATGGTCTGAATGCCCTGCCAAAGGCTCCGTGTGTCCCTACTGTCCTTGAAGTGGGCGGTAATTTTGCAAGAGTACGCCCTCTTCGCTTCTTTGATGCCCCGGGACAGGTCGGCCCTCGCAGTACTCAAGCCAGCCTCATCCCCCGCTCTAAAGGCTTTGTCCCTGGCCCTCAGCAGCCTGAAGACAGCCCCCGTCAGCCATGGCTTCCGGTTAGCCCGAGTGACGATGAATTTTGAGTAAGTCACATCATCAATGCACTTCCTGATGTAGAAGGAAACAGAGTCAGTATACTCCTCAATGTCTGTCCGATTGTCGCAAGTGGCAGCCCTCCTAAACATGTCCCAGTCAGTAGAGCCAAAGCAGTCACGGAGCGTATCAGAGGCACCCTCAGGCCACACCCGTACCCGCTTGCGAACCGGTCTGGATGCTCTCACCATTTGTCTGTATGCGGGCAAAAGCATGACAGTGATATGGTCAGAAATTTATTAACAGGATTAAAAAAAATAATAATAATTCACTAAAAAACTGCTATCAGTGATTCTCATAAACTACGACACTGTTATTATGAATAACAGTCTCCATCATTTCAGTGCCTGCAGGTCAGATTAATGAAAGATGTTTATCTTGTGAGATCACATCAAACGGCAAACATTCTGACCAAATATTCTTGAATTCTTGAAGAATCGGTGAAAGCATACATCCAAATAAAGTAATCAAAACGGCAACACGGTGAGGGGTATCTGAAAATCAGAGCAGAGTTTTAACTCACAAACGCCTGGTAACAGGTGAGGAAACGGGAAACACTTCCTTAAAGTAAGCCTTAAGAACTTTACAAGTTAAGATTAGTCGCAAACAGGTGGGTGCATCAATGTCCTTGAGCATCCGGCATTGTTTGAAAATGAGAATGGTCGCTAGTTTCAATCCCTGCTATGTGTACTAATCATATTCAAAATGCATTTTTTTTTATAACAAACTTGAGAGCCTCCCCTTCATTTTCAGTGGGAACAGTGTTGTTGGTCTCCCTTTTTTGCTAGTGCGTCATAGTCTGGAGTAAAATTTGTTGTGGCAATTCTTAGGAGAGATCCAAGGTGTTGGTCCGTTTACCTCGATCTGTGACGGGTTGATGTTGATGTTCATGTGGCTGAACGTCACGTCGCGTACGTCGAGCCAAATTGGCCACTCTTTTTTAAACACTCGGCACTGTGTCCACCTTGCTTTTCCTTGGGCGACTCATTTTAATAGAAGGATTCCAGGGGAAGGTTTGTAGGTGGCTTTAGCGTAAAACTGTATCTGAAAGCTCAGCGCGCGAATTACAAGAATGCTGTCGTCACAGCCCACGCTCTAAATTCGGGACTGATACAAATAGAGCGCGAGTGCGCCATGTCCGTACTACTGAGTACGTACACGCACTTGTAAGTGTGCACCGAGCTTTCTGACACGGCTTCCGGTAGTATATGCGCAGGCGAGCGGTTCCCCATCTACTGGGGAAACGCAGTCATTGCAGGCAAAATGACCAAATAAAATGTTTAATAATACAATTTATTCAGGGTTGGCGGGCCGGATTAAACGGTCCCGCGGGCCAGATGTGGCCCGCGGGCCGTAGTCTGCCCACCCCTGGGTTAGCACGTCCGCCTCACAGTGAGGAGGGTGCCAGTTCGATTCCACCTCCGACCCTCCCTGTGTGGAGTTTGCATGTTCTCCCCGTGCCCACGTGGGGTTTCTCCAGTCACTCCAGTTTCCTCCCACATTCCAAAAATATGCTTGGTAGGCCGATTGAGCACTCCAAATTGCCCCTAGGTGTGAGTGCAGATGGTTGTTCGTCTCTGTTTGCCCTGCGATTGGCTGGCAACCGGTTCAGGGTGTCCCCCGCCTACTGCCCGATCACTGCTGGGATAGGCTCCAGCACGCCCCCGACTCTCGTGGGAACTAGCAGTATAGAAAATGGATGGATGAATCACAGAACAATTCTGAATAATGTTGAAAATCTATGCGAGAACCCGAATACATTTTGCACGACGAGATTACCTGGGAGTCAAATGTAAAGTCAACAATAACACGCGAACACAGGCAAACCTGCACGTCTACCTGCGGCACACGTGCACACGCAAGCACGGCCAACTTCCCGAGCATCCATCCTGAGGCGCTTCTTTTGGGGGCTCCATTTTGGCTCCTCCAGGCAGCTGAGGGGGCTTGGAGGAGATAGTCCCATCCTACTGGAGTATTTTTGGGGGATGTGGATCACCGCTCCACCTCATCCTCCTCCCCCTGCTCCTGGCGCCGCTGCTCCTGCTCCCCCTTTTTCGTGCTGCCCTCCTCCCCACCACCCTGCCCCTCCCTCCCTCCCGCTCATTTTTTATGCATTTTTCCTAACTGTCATGGCGATTTTGTGTCCTTGGAAATAAGCAGCAGCAGAAGCAAGCGGCGGCGGCGGACTTTCGCGCTCACCGGGCCGAGGGAGGTGGACGTCTCGCCGGGCTGAGCGGGGAGTCAGCGTGCCAGCGGCCGCCGGAGCAGGTGAGCAGCTGGCTGGCTGGTCGGGTTACGTTCGTCGTCGGCGGCGGTGTCGTCGCTCCGGACGGACTTTTTCCTCGGAGCTCCGCACGTGTTAGGAGGAGGCAGATGCCGGGGATGCATTTCCTCCAGCGCTGCGGGGACATGACGGAGCTAGCCGACCCACCGAGCTAGGTGGCTAACACGGCAGGAGCTAAAACAACCCGGCGAGGGTCTTTCCCTGCCCGCCTTGGCTTTATTTTTTCCCCTCCTACATGCTAACGCCTCCTTTCCAATCTCCTTCAATCCGAGACGAGGGCCTCACTGGCGGAATACTCAGACATGGAGGCGAGCAAGCCGAGCGATCGCCGCCGCGTCGGATAGCATCCCCTCCAAACCCCCCGAGCGATGTGGAAGCTAGCTAGCTAGCAGGCTAGCCTCCTAGCTCAGGCGAATGCCTTTTAACACTTAACCGCTGTAAGATGGCAAATAAACGAAATAGTCGCGCGGCGTCCTCTCGCTTTCACCTGGCCAGGTAGGTGGATATTGATGTTGCCTGGCTTTAAGGCTAGCGCAGCCTCCAAACGTTCATACCACAATCACAAAACAGAGCATTTTATGAACTAGTCTTGAAACGAGTTAAGTCATCAAATACCACAATCACAAAACAGAGCATTTTATGAACTAGTCTTGATACGAGTTAAGTCATCAAAAGGCTGCAATACTAAGAGGTAAATGCCTAACAAAACACCTCGTTGCTCAGGGCCCAAAGATAAAATTCTACAATGGGGACAAAAATGTCCAATTTAATGCCGACACGACAGTATATCTGATCCATTTTCATGTACATCTTGAGACACACATTCTACTATAATTAGTAAACAACACGATTAATAATTCCAGTAGTTTTAGTTACTGTTGGTAGAGGTGCTCAGAGTTATGAGAAGTAAAAGTAGAAACATGTCAACATTCCCCCAAAAGACTAACTCTCCAAACGCTCAGTCTGGTTGCAATGGCCACTACAGCCTGAGGACAATGAAGCTCAAATTTTGAAAAACACATGATAGGTTCTGCAGAGTTTTTGTGTATAGGGCATGGTGTGGGGTGGGGGTCTTTTGTCATTATGCTTACAGAAAATCTGTTCAAAAATGCATTCAAACCTAAATGAAGAAGTTCAACTTCATTCGATATTCTCCCTTGACTTCCACTTGGGGCAGGGCAATAAATCAAGGCCCTCAATATGAATCGCGAGTCAACTCGGCACTGGTAGTAGTCTCGATGAGTCGACTGGTCAGATCGCACAGAGCCCAAATTGGTAAGCGTCCACTTTTGTGAAACCACACTTCGCTCACAGCTTGAATTCTTTAAAGTACAGGCGACAAACCCACGTTGACTTCCATGACACTTGCTAGAATAGGCCCCAAAATCTCATATTGTCATATGTAATAAATCGTTACATTGTCGAGATATTGCAAGCATTTTCTTGTTTGTTTTGATCACAAATTTAACAATAATTGAACAAACTATTCTTGTCTTTTGATTTCAAAAGGAGTATTCTCAATTTGTTGTTCACTGTTCATATGTGGAGATGATGAATCAGTTCTATGTTTTCACAGTCATAGCGGCCCCCTGAGGGAAACAGTAACCGCAATGTGGTCCGTGACAAAAAAGAGTTTCACGCCCCTTTTTTGAGGTATGTGCAAATCATGCATTAAGATGTGTATTCAACTTGTATTCAACTTTTCAGCTTGTATCAGCACTCCTGACATGTTTACAAATGGTGGAGCAACTTCTAAAGAAGGGACTACTGTGGCCTGAACATTTTTAGCTGTCAATGTCTAGTGCATTTAAAAAAATGTCTGTTTGCAAGCGTAGGATTGAGAATGAGCGAGGGACCATGTGTGTGCTGCTTTGGATGTATGCGAGTTCACTGACTATTGCTGCCATGATCCATAATCGTTGCTACAAAATAATAGCCTAGCCAAACGTGACATGGCGTTCCAACGTGACATCAGGCGCACACACCATAACTTGCGTGTGCGCCATAATTCGCAAGGTTCGCACACTCTGCCCGACAATCGTGATCGTTTGAAGCAGCTGTGTTCCGATGTAGGTTAGAAAACACCCAGAGAGTCTGCGCCTCATCCATATGATTGGTACCAGTTGAATTGCTGTCGGCCCATCTTGCTCACGGAGAATCAATTTCGGAACCGGCAGCATTAGACCCTGATCGGAACATCTTGATTTGTGTGCACCAATCACTAATTGGAGTGCTTTGTGCTTAATCAAGCACGTGTGTGTGTGTGTGTGTGTGTGCGTGTGCGTGCGCGTGCGTGCGTGCGCGCGAGAGACAGATGCAGTGACAACCTAGAAGATGAAAATCCACAAAAAGGACAAGCAGCAGCAGGTTAGTTGCCCTTTGTTTCCATCCAGTTTCCTTCTTAAAATGCTGCAAGTACCCCCAAAAGAAATGCCCGTCTGCTTCAAGAACTCCGTTTCACTTGTCCAAAGAAATCCTTGGAATTTTGGCCTCTCAATTTGGTGAGGTTTGAGTGATCCTCCTTGAAAGCCGACCGATTCCCTTTGTATGAATTCAAAGATGACAATTTGCTCTCACTTTGGATTGCAGTGATCAACATTTCTGCCTGTTTTCGGACAGATGTTACATACTAAGCCACTCAGTGAATCAACCAATTAAGGTTAGGCTATTTTCCTCACAGTCAGGTTGAAAAAAGGTCCTGTTTTTCAATGAAGGGATGAAAATTAAATCCGATTCATTGATTAATGGAAATAAATGACAGATTAATCATTAAAATAAAAATACTTTGGCGGAGTCCTAGTTGAGAGCCTTAAATCAGCGCGTTTTGACAAACCAAATTGAAACTCAAAACAATCAATTTTTGTTTTGTTGTTTAATTCGCTATCTATAGATTAGTTGTTCAGCGCTCGACACAACTGGATGGTCCCAAATGCTAACCCAGAGCACAGTGAATGGCATTGCTCACGCTGCAGGGATAACTTAGCAAGTATGCCACGCGCTTCACTTATGCCCAAAGACGTGCTCTTTGTATGTGCGTGTTTGCGTGATTCATCGGATGTGTGACTGCAAGCGGCAGCTGTGCTCGCTGGGCTGGCAGCCGCCACTACGCTGCAGCATGCTGCTGTGCGCGCCTGCCTGCGTCCGATTGCCATTACAACACGTGACGTCATCCATACAGGCGCAATGATTTGTGAGACAAATCTTTGGCATTGTGTTGCCTGTTTATGTGTGAGCGCCTGTGTAAAGTTCTGCTCATTGAGCCCGTGTTATCATAGAAGCTACTTTTAGCCGATGTTAATGAGAACAAACAATTTATATTGCCTTAAAGTCAGTGAAATAAAATTGTATAAACTACGTTAAAGCGTAACCAAAATACATTAATAACAAATGCTGCACAAAATAAAAAATAAAAACTTTTTATTACCTGTCCAAAAACCATCATTTTGTTTTCAATAAAATTTTAGTTTTCTTGGCGCCTTGGTTTTACATTTGCACACATCTCTCATCGTGAGTCAGCCATGCTTGGAGTCCTATATTCAAAAGGAGAAAATTAAAATCATGTTAAAATTTAGGCCATAATAGTAAAAACATCGACTCAACTTTATTTATACAGCGCTTTAAAAACAACGCTTGCTGAACACAAAGTGTAAAAATTCATACCTTTCAAAATCAATTATTTACACAAAAACAGTCCGAGTCTCATACGGAGTCAAAAGCCAAGGAGAAAAGATGGGTTTGAAGACGATTTGTCAGTGGTGAAGTCATGCAATTGTTCCTGGGCCTTCGCAAAGCTCACAAAGGGTGCCTGCATCTCTTTTGCTATCTGCTGCTACGGGAGCGCAAAATCTCAGCGACATTCTGCCACTTTCCTCTGGAGTCCTACGACGACATACTGTACCCAGGCTACTTCCGATGGCATGAACCCCAAAGATAGTTTGAGTGGCAATGGAAAGAAAGAACCAAAAGCATCATACTTTGACAGCAGTAAGATGCATTTGGGGTATTTTTTTGTGAGATAACTTTAAGCAATTGGAGAAACATACTCAAGCATCACAGACATCTTTAACACTTCCCTGCAGCAGGCCATCGTCCCGTCGTGTTTCAAAGCTGCCACCATCGTACCTGTGCCGAAGAAACCCGCTCCATCCTGCTTCAATGACTACCGCCCCGTGGCACTTACACCCATCATCATGAAGTGCTTTGAGCGGCTTGTCATGGAGCACATCCGATCCGTTCTCCCCCCCACCATTGACCCCTTCCAGTTTGCGTACCGAGCCAAACGGTCCTCTGAGGATGCCATCTGCTCTGCCCTCCACTCGGCCCTCACCCACCTGGAGAGAAGGGACTTGTATGTGAGATTGCTGTTTGTGGATTTCAGTTCTGCCTTCAACACCATTGTGCCACAACGCCTCATCGACAAACTTGACACGCTGGGCCTCAGTACCTACCTCTGCAACTGGCTACTGGACTTCCTCTCTCAGAGGCCACAGGTAGTACGTGTTGGCGACAAAATCGCCGCCAGCATCACGCTGAGCACGGGGGCCCCCCAAGGCTACATGCTCAGTCCGCTGCTCTTCACCCTCCTGACGCATGACTGCACTGCAACCTACAGCGACAACCGTATAGTGAAGTTTGCTGACGACACGACTCTGGTGGGTCTCATCACCAAGGGAGACGAGACTCAATACAGGCTGGAAGATGACCTTCTGACCACGTGGTGCAGGGACAACAACCTCCTGCAGAACGCCGACAAGACCAAGGAGATTTTTGTGGACTTCCGGAAGGGTCACACCCAACACCTGCCGCTGACCATCGACGGTGCTGTGGTGGAGAGAGTGAGCAGCGCCAAGTTCCTGGGGGTGCACATCAGTGAGGATCTCTCCTGGTCCACCAACACCGCATCACTGGCAAAGAAAGCCCAGCGCCGCCTGTACTTCCTGCGGAAACTCAGGCGAGCGAGCGCTCCTCCGGCCGTCATGACTACATTTTACCGCGGCACCATTGAGAGTGTCCTCTCCAGCTGTATTGCTGTTTGGGGTGGCGGCTGCACTGACTACAACTTGAAGGCCCTGCAGCGCATAGTGAACACGGCTGGTAAGATTATTGGTGCTTCGCTCCCCTCCTTGAAGGACATTTACACCTCCCATCTCACCTGCAAGGCGACCACGATTGTGAGTGATGTGAGTCACCCCGCTCACTCTTTGTTCGAGCTTCTGCCCTCTGGGAAGAGGTACAGAAGCCTGCGCTCCCGCACCACCAGACTCTCAAACAGCTTCATACTCCAGGCTGTTAGGATCCTGAACTCGCTTCCTCGTTCTGCGTAGTGTCCTGTACTTTTACTGTCTGTATGCACACTGGCTTTTATTTGTTGTGTTATCTGTTTATTTATTATTTATTATTACTCTTATTATTTACTATTGTTTGTGCCGTCTTGTTTTTTATATTGCGTCGTTTACTTGTATGTCTATCGTGTAATATGTCTTGTCACTGTGGGATAGAGAAAACGTAATTTCGATCTCTTTGTGTGTCTCGGCATGTGAAGACGTTGACAATAAAGCAGACTTTGACTTTGAAAATCATGAAATGTGATTTGGGGCACACAACAGTAAAGACACTGCGACAAGCATCACTCGATAGCTTTTTTATTTTATTTTTGAATGATACCAACTGCCAAGTAAAATGTGTTGTTTTTCAGATGGAAAGCCATGTTCTATGTCTTGTTATTCATGAAGTTATGGGAACATGACCCATTTTTATCAAATTATGTTAAATAAATTTAACGAATTTATTGTCCTAAAATCTGGGGTGCGCATTATACATGGGTACAAAAAAAAAATTAAATTTTTTTTTTTTTTTTTTTTAGAAAACAAAACCAACAACAGGACTGACCGACAAAGTCGTGGAACAAAAAGACAGGGTGACATTACCAAAGACAGGAACAGAAAGCAAACAGACATCATGACAGTAACACATGCAATGATCCGACGGTGAGCGAGGCGCAGACAGGACTTAAATACAAAACACGTTACATCGATTGAGGTGACACAGGAAGAGAGGGGCGACGCGAACAGAAACTATGGCAACCTAGACACATAGCAAAACTGGGGACGAGACGTGACAAATGTCCCTCGAAATGAAACTTGAAATCACCAAGTTTTGGTTTCCAAGGGTGTTTTTATTCCTCTTCAACGTCTCTCCCATACAGAGCCGCCTTTTTCACGTCCGCACGCCTCTTTCCCGTGCGCGCACGGAGCGCGGTGGTGCGTTTATGGGCAGTCGGAGAAATCAACGCCAACAAAAACAATTACATTCAGCCTAGTTAAGACCATACCAAAGACTATAAAAATGGGACCCATTGCCTCCCTGCGTGTGTGACGATCATTGGGACTTAAAAAAAAAAAAATCATAAAAATTGGGTGCGTATTATACATGGGTACAGGCTTTTTTCCAGCATCAGCATGCCATTTTTAGGGTGCGTATTATACATGGGGGCGCACTGTACACGGAAAAAAACGGCAATCTTTTGAAGAAAAAATAAAACCCACGGGCTCGTTATACGCACGTAATAGCAAAAAAAAACAAAGCTGTAATAATTTCCAATATGGATGACAGATATTTTGACTGGTGCGTCACAAACGCGTCCAAAGGGGTAGAATGCACGGGCGGGCAACAAAAGGCTGTTGTCATGGCAACCACCTGTTTATGTCTGCTTTTCCACGCAACATTTCCTGCAAAGAGTTTCCATGGCAACGGCCCATATCCCCCTCCGTGTGTGTGTGTGGCATTGATTGAAATGTTATCTATATTTTTTATTGATAAGGCATGCCACCAAAACACAGAAAAACAGCTAAATAAAACTACAACCAAAAATTAGCTACACTTGGGCTGTTGCCATGGAAACAAACACAGTAAAGTGTCTTGGATGTCGAGGCCCGATGTTGATGCGACACATTTGTGCTCCACAACAGCCTTCGCTCCTTTCCATGGAGAGGAAGGGCAGATTGGAAGGCTCCATTTAAAGGCCGCGTGCTGTTAACGCGCACCAGAATCTACGCCACGTGGCCTTCGCATTTGGCCTACCAATTTGGAAACAACACAAATGAAAGTCCAGATTTCAGGGTGGTGACTGCTCTGACGCCAACATGCGAGCCAAACCATTGTTGTTGTCGTTTCTCAGACGTTGGGCGGCCTCCCAAAGCACGCGCCGCTGGCGTCAGCTTCGTCGCCGCCGCCGGAGCAGACCGGCGGTCCGCAGATTTCGCTGCCTGCCATCCCCAGGGCCCACCTCCTGGTGGGCTCTAAGGACCAGCTCCGGCTTCTGGCCCCTGTGGGCAGCTTGTCCAACCACTGCAAGGCCCCCGCCCTGATAGTGGCGGCGACCCCGCGACACTCCTCTTCCCTGAGCGAGGAGAATGACGATGGCGGCGGGGCCGTCGGCAGGTTGAGGAAGAAACGCAAGAAGAAGGACAAACGGGAGCGGGCGGAGGGCAACAACAGAGCCTCGGTGAAGAAGCGCAAGCAGGCCAGGGAGGTGCCCGCCACCACCGTGCTTCCAAATAAGGTCACCAGATTTTGATTGATTTAATTTTCACTATTTGCTTTCCAAATCATTTTGTTTGCATTCATTTTAACAGGGGGCCTGCTTCGAGGTGCATATGGCCAAAATAAAAGCCAATCTGGGTCACATTTCTCTGCAGTATGAAGCCAGCCTTAATTTTGTCAACCGACAATGCACTTGTGAAATCTAGTTTCTGTCATTTTGTTAGTTATTGCAAACAATAATAAACGCTTGTTCCCAAACAGAGGAAGAAGAGCAGGACCAAAGGGAGCCCGGGCGACCGGGCTGACCTCAAGCACGACGCTGGGCGGAAAAACGCCTCTTCCCCCACAGCCTTGCCGGTTCCCTCAGAGGTGCCCGTTAAGGTGCCTGGAAAACGAGGGAGGAAACCCAAGATCAAAATCCTGCCCCCTCATTCCCCTCATCAAGGTGTGTGTGTGCGCGTGTTTGTGTGTGTGTACAGTACACTATGAAATACCTATTAACGTGAATGGACTGCAGGTGTTTTTTTGCTTTGATGTCATGCGCTTTTCTTCCATATAGCCACATCTGCTCCAGCCTCAGCCCCGCCCCCTAAGAACCACAACCTAGCCGGCCTCAAGACCAACCTCTACTCTGTGCCTAAGCAGAGGGCCCGCAAACCCAGGTAAGGCCATCAGAGTGAAGAACGCGGCGGAAAAAGAAATCCTTGCGTCATCTTCCTTCTCCAGAGATGCTAGCGCCGCCCCGGTGGAGAGGAAGAAGAAGGCCAAAAGGAGAAAGCAGATAGCGCCGCTCCCCGAGGGGGCCGAAAGTGACGACACCATCTCGCTGTCGGTCAACACGGGCGGAGAGGACAGCCAGGACCCTATGGACAACGCGGTGAGCCCCACACATGGCTCGTTGGATGGAAAACCGATTGGCATGCTTTGACAACAGTCATTAACCTTAAAAGAAATGTATCATACAATTGATAATTCAGTTGCGAGTCCATCAGAGAGTAACGGCCGTCAGAAAATTGGCAAAGAATGGTGATCATTGTTTTTTTTTTCTTCCCCAAATTAAAAGCGGATGTTTGCAAATATAATCAGTATGCTTTCATTAAATACTGAAATTAGAGAATATTCACTGATGACAGGTTGGACAATTTTCATTGAGACAGTCCTAAATGATTACCGTAATTTTCGGACTATAAGTCGCGTTTTTATACTTTTATACTTATACTCAGGAGCGACTTACGTATATGTTTTTTTTTTCAAATATTTTCAAATAGAAAAAGTGAAACCGCGATAAGCGAACCGCAATGTAGCAAGGGATTACTGTAATTTGAATTTCAAGTGACGACAGCAGCGCAACGTCGCGTCAGCAGCAGCTCCGTCGAGTCAATCTTTGTCCTTTATGTAAACAACCGCCGCGCTGCCTCGTCGTTATTCCACAGATCTACTATATAACTATATTGTAGCGTTAACAAAGTTCAAGGAAAGACGTGGGTTTGGTAAACGGCTCTTCATTTAACAAAACAAATTTACAGGCATGTGGCGTATTCCACGGAAGTCGGCGTATTCCGACTTCAGTCCACGGAAGTGAAAGAGAGCTCCGTCGAGTCAATCTTTGTCCTTTATGTAAACAACCGCCGCGCTGCTGACGCGCCGTCACGCTGCTGACGCGGCGTTGCGCTGCTAACGCGGCGTTGCGCTGCTGACGCGGCATCGCGGTTGCGCGTCAGCAGCGCGACGTCGCGGTCGCGGGTCAGCAGCGCGGCGGTTGTTTACATTAAGGACAAAGATCGACTCGACGGAGCTCTCTTTCACTTCCGTGGATTGAAGTCGGGGGCCGGCGCTCGGCCGGGTGGCTGTCCAGGGATGGTGGATGGGGCTCGGACAATGCTTTTACGCACGCCCGGTGCTACTCTACCGAGCTGTCTTTCACCTCCGTGGATGGAAGTTGAGGGCCGGTGCTCAGCCGGGTGGCTGTCCGAGGACGGTGGATGGGGCTCGGTCATGGCTTTTACGCACGCCCGGTACTATTCTATGGAGCTCTCTTCCACTTCCGTGGCTGGAAGTCCACGCCGCCACACGCCTGTAAGTTTGTTTTGTTAAATAAAGAGCCGGTTACCAAACCCACGTCTTTCCTTGAACTTTGTTAACGCTACAATATAGTTATATAGTAGATCTGTGGAATAACGACGAGGATGACGTCAGGGCGCACGCGCGGCGATGTTGACAAAGGACGAGGAATTTGATCGATGGATTTAATGATTTAGAGTGCACAGATGGTTTGATAACATTATTGCTTATATAATAGTTATTTGATATATAATTTATATATCATATATATGTCATATATATATATGGGCCTGTGGAATATTTTGAAGTGCAAGAGCCGTCAACAGCGCGCACGCATTGTTAACAAAGGACGCTTGATGGATTTAATGAATTGGAGTGACGCAGATGGTTTTATTAACGTGTTATTTATGTAATCGTTTTTTGAATAACTTTGAATTTTTACGTCAGGGCCGTTCTCAGCTCTTGGTTTGTGTTTATGTCACGTTAGCATACCTATCGTTTGGCCTGTTGTTGCTCGTTCATGACTGTTCTTGGTGTTGGGTTTTGGCGAATAAATTGCCCCCCAAAATGCGACTTATACTCCGGAGCGACTTATATATGGTTTTTTTTTCACTACTTTGGGCATTTTATGGCTGGCGCGACTTATATGTACTCCGGTGCGACTTATAGTCCGAAAATTACGGTAGTTGTCAATTATACTGATTGCATACTGTACATCTTTGGTACCGGGAAAGTTTCAACAGTAAAGGGTGTTTTGATGTCGCTGAATATGAAAATTACATTGTTCTCGAGACCTTGCAGTTGATGACGGAAAGTACTAATTGCCAAGTTATGACATTGGTATTCTCTCAATCGTACAACTTTGATGAGGCGCCAACTGTCTTCTTACCAGTCTGTACACTATTCTTTTTTTCCATTTGTAATATCAAGGAAGACAGCAATCACTGAGTTGAGAGCCGTCAGTATGGGTATTGTGAAAATCAAGCAAGCATTACATTTTTTCTTTTGTTGGCCATTTGTCAACATGCTGTACCGACACTGCATGCGCATGTTGTATTGTGCACAAGACTTGTTTGATAGGAAGCTTTATTTTTTTTTGTCTTCTCTCACCTTCAGAAGCGGCGCTCAGGGCGTCAAGTGAAACGCCGGAAGTACAACGAGGATTTGGACCTGAAGGTGGTGGACGACGACGGTGAGACCATTGCCGTGCTGGGAGCGGGACGCATCGCAGCGCTCAGTGCTACGGCGCTGGCCTGGCAAGCTGAGGTACACGCAAGGAAGGAAACCTTACAGGATTGGATTGACATGAAAACAAAACATGTTCATATGGAAGGAACAGTTTGTGCGTGTGTTTTGCATTTAAGGGAAAAGCAAAATTTATAGAAGAAGAAGAAAAAGAAAGCCTCACAAGTCAAATTGACCTATTTACATGAAATTCAAATGAATGAATGTTATCTTCTCCACAGGAGCCGCCCGAGGATGAGGCCAACATTATCGAGAAAATCCTGTCGGTGCGACCAGTCAAGAAAGAGGTAAAGCGTTATTATTTCCTTTTGTTGCTTGCTGCTATCGTTATTGTCGCCTTGGGCTTCCTCAGCAGACGTCGTCGCCGGAGGAGCAAGCCGATGAGACGGAAGAGTTTTACGTCAAATACCGAAACTTGTGAGTCAACTTTGGTTTTGTTTTGTTTTGTTCAGTCATTCATTGGTCCTTGCATTTTATGTCTCTTGCAGTTCCTACCTGCATTGCAAGTGGGCCACGCTAGGTGAGCTGGAGAAAGATCCCAGAATCCACCAGAAGATCAAACGCTTCAGGACCAAGCGGGCGCAGATGAAGCACCTTTTCAGCGAGGTAACGCTTTATGCCGTCACTTGGCAGGATTAGTGGCCCGAATTAAGTCCCTTCCCGACAATTGTAGGTCGGTCGCGATCCCAGTCATGGCTCAAAAGATAATCTTAGCAGATAAACATGTTGGATTTTTTGGGCCCGACCTCACACCATGCGGTGTCCCCTGGCAACAAACGGGCACGGGGGATGGTTGATGGTGAGAGCAGCCAATCGGAAAGCGACATTTTGGGCACACTTTGGCCACACTTTAGTCCCTTCCTGCAGCCCTTCAAAGTGTACCGTAAATTCCGGACTATAAGCCGCACCGGACTATAAACCGCACCAGCTAAAATTGGGGGATATTTGAGTTATTTTCTTATATAAACCGCACCAGACTATAAGCCGCACGTGCACACGCGTTTTTTACAAAGAAAGACCGTTCACAGAAAGCCTTTTTAAAGTTTTAATAACATACTTTAACATGTCTTTCTAAACATTGCGTGTGACGCAGCAGTAGTACCGCAGCAACACGGAAGTGTGCACGCGAGTTATTAACAAAGAAAGACTGGACACAGAAAGCTTTTTTAAAGTTTTAATAACATACCTTAACATTTCTTTCCAAACATGTAACACAGCAGTAATACTGCAGCAACACGGAAGTAACACAAGACTAATAGAGCTGGATTAAAAAAAACATGACACGGTAGTACAGCATTAACAGGGCTGGTTAAAAAACATACCAGTAAAAGTAAAAAAAGAGCTTCATGGTCTTCATCTTCCTCCTGTGCACTGAAACCATCGAAGTCTTCCTCCTCAGCGTCCGATTGCAATTTTATTCATGCACAAAGCGCTAAATTACATTAAACTAGCGAGCGACACGTATAGCTCCAGAGTAGACGGGACCACGAAATAAAGAAAAAGGGTGACGCAACACAATGTCAATCAACATCGACTGCCTTTAGCTTAAAAGCGGCATCATATGCATTTCTTTTGTCCCCCATAATGACGGTTTGTGTATAAAAGCTCCCTTTCAGTAATGTCCGTCTTGATCTCGTTCTGTCTCTTCTTCGTGTGAATTATACGCCTATCAAAACACAAACTAGCACGTCTTCCTCGGCGCATCATCTCTTCTTCGTCTGTCTCGCTATTGCTTCCTGCTAGAGCGCCCCGGAGGCTGTAAAAAACCATAAATACGACTCGCCGTGCCGCCATTTAGCCTCTATTTCCCTCTTTGACCGCCAAATCGATTGCTTTTAACTTAAGAGCTGCATCAAATGCATTTCTTCGTGTGTTTTCCATGATGAGGGTGTGTGCATGATGCGCGAAGTGTTCAAAACACAAACTAGCACGTCTTCTTCGGCGCATTATCTCTTCTTCGTCTGTCTCGCTCTTGCTTCCTGCTAAAGCGCCCCCTGGAGGCCGTAAAAATCCATAAATACGCGGCGCCGCCATTTAAGCCTCGGGGTTCAAAGTAACCTTCTGAATAAAATGCATTAAAGGTTCACGTTCATTACAACTTGTTTTTGGTGAGCAAAATGCCAGAAGAATTTAATTTAAATGCTGATTGATTGGGTTTTAATACAATGCAGGTGGTCCAAACAGCGCCACTGCTTGCTTTGTGTAATCTCTCAGGCACATGGCAGAGTGAGAGAAAGGGTTTAGAGCCATTTGACGCAGGTCACCTAGCGTGCATTCCTACTAAAGCTCATAATAGTCACAAGCAACACAGCCAGAATAAGCAGCAGCCATAGTAGTGTTTCAAAATAGTATTTTTGTTGTTGTTTTTTTCTTCAAGATACCGCAGTGTATAAAAGTGATCAAGTCATCACAAAAATCATGAAAAAATCCTTATATAAGCCGGACCTGACTATAAGCCGCAGGGTTCAACATTTTTGAAAAAAGTCGCGGCTTATAGTCCGGAATTTACGATATTTTTGGTGCTATCTTCTGTGTCTTCACTTTTGTGAAAGAACATAGAAAATTGTTGACACGTTTGTCAAGAGGATACCACTCCCCCCCCCAAAAAAGGAAAGAAGTCATAGCCCAAAAGACACAAGAGGTCATGAATGTTGCTTTGAAGCCAACATTTTTTTTCTCGTTTGGGCCATTTTCTCTTTTGAATGAACACTTTTGTAGTTTACTTGTCCATCATTTGTAAAGCAGATACAAAATCAACATCCATACTTCTGCACATTTCAATCATATCCACTTTTCTCGACTCATAGTACCAGATTTTACCATAAGGCTCACTTAAAAGCCTTGAGTTTTCTCAAAAAACGAAGTGCACCTTTTAATAAGGTGCGCCTTTTGTGTGGACCAAATTCCAAAATCTGTAAAGTTGTTTTGTGTGGATTCCGTAATATACAAGTGTAATATGAAGACCCGATGAACCAATCAGAGGACAGTACTTTTGATGTAGATCGGGGCAAAGAAACAATCAGAGGACTGTACGTAACGCGTAGAGTACGTACCTCCGCCGATGTTGATAAATACCGTACTGGACCGAATATAACACGACCCTAAATATAAGACGACCCCCTCTTTTTCAAGACTCAAGTTTGAAAAAATACCTTTTGAACAACAAATGAAATTTTTATACAGAAAGTGATTACAATACATCTGAAACAAATGATTATAACAATATATTCGAGAGACAAAGCATGTTATTTTGCTTCATTCAAATCATGCAAAAACTGTCTAACACATCTTAATATCTGAACATTTAAATCTGTAAACTAAAGTGCAATCACATTTGGAAATGAATAGCTTCTGGTTTTTGAAATGTAAATAAAGCAATCTACTGTGATAAAACAGCAAAATTGCAATAATTGCATTAACCATCAAAGTAAAGTCTAACTGTAACTGTAGTCTTGAAACAAATCTGAATAAGGAAAGATGTTGCAATAAAATAATGCAAACTGCTACCGCTATTGTTGGGGAGCCTGAGGACTGTATAGGGGGTTGGCTCGGATGGTTATGCTCTTTTCGCCCCCGGGTGTCGGTCAGAAAGGAAGATGTGGTTCAGTTTTGATTGCTTTCCTGAACAAGAAAATGCAATTTCTGGAGAAATTGCGTGTGAAGGCGAAGAAACTGAATACATTCTTGGGGAATGCTGCAGAATGATGTTAAAACAAGTTGAATTACTTGGGAAATGTAGAAATGTGTAAAATGAAATTTTGGAGAATTTGGGGTGAATTTCAAAATTGAAAATTTGGAATTTTTGGTAAGTGGGAAGTTGTGGAAAAAGTAGGAAAAAGCTGAACAGTTGAAAGTCAGAACGGGTTGAATCGGTGGAAAAATGTAGAAATTAGAGTTGAAAAAATGAAATTTTGGAGAATTCGGCGTGAATTTCAAAATTGAAAATTTGGAATTTTTGGTAAGTAAGAAGTTGTGGAATAGGTAGGCAAAAGATGAACAGTTGGAAGTTGGAGCGGGTTGAATCAGTGGGAAAATGTAGAAATTAGAAGGGAAAAACGAAATTTTGGAGAATTTTGGTTGAATTTCAAATTTGAAAATTTTGAATTTTTGGTAAGTGGGAACTTGTAGAATAGGTTGGCAAAAGATGAACAGTTGAAAGTTGGAACGGGTTGAGTCGGTTGAAAAATGTAGAAATTAGAGGTGAAAAACAAAATCTTGTGAAATTTTGTGAAATTTTAAGCGTGAAAACGTGAAATTTGGCAATTTTGTGAATGTCGAGAATCTTTCCGAATGTGATTTGAATGTCCTGATTGTTGGAGAATAGGTAGGTAAAAGATGAACAGTTGAAAGTTGGAACGGGTTGAATCGGTGGAAAAATGTAGAAATTAGAAGGGAACAACAAGATTTTGGATAATTTGGCGTGAATCTCAAATTTGAAAATTTTGAATTATTGGGAAGTGGGAAGTTGTGGAATAGGTAGGCAAATGATGAACAGTTGAACGTTGGAATGGGTTGAATCGGTTGAAAAATGTAGAAATTTCAGGTGAAAAATGAAATTTTCAGATTTTACACGTGAAAACGTGAAAATTTTAATTTGGCAATTTTGGAAATGTTGAAAATCTTCCCCAATGTGAGTTGAATGTACTTAATGACATGAATTTCATCCTGGAACGACATAAATGTGAAATGTTGAATGTGCCATTGAGAATGAATGGGGAAAGAATTGCCGTAAATTTGCAAATTTTGTGAAAACTCAAATTTTTTTGAATGAGATGAATGCAACCACCCCACGCGTGAATTTTTGGAATATGTCGGAATTGGAATGGAATGAATTAGATGAATTATGTGGAAGTAGTGGAACGTCAAATCACCAAAATGATTCCCGAGCGCGGCACCGCTGGTCCTAGGGCCTAGGAGATGGATCAAAACCACACGGGGATGGGTTAAATGCAAAGGACAAATTTCAAGACACCCAGATGTGTGTGTGACGATCATTAGGACTTTAACTTTAAAAAGTGCGAGGAATGAAATATAATAACTAGAAAATGCAATTCATGGAGAAATTGCGTGTGAAGGCCAAGAAGTTGAATAAATACTTAGGGAATGCTGCAGAATGAAGTTAGAACGGGTTGAATTGGTTGAAAAATGTAGAAATTAGTCGGGAAAAACGAAATTTTGGAAAATTTGGTGTGAATTTAAAAATTAAAAATGTGGAATTTGTGGTAAGTGTCCATTTGTTGAATAAGTAGGCAAAAGATGAACAATTAAAAGTTGGAACAGGTTGAATCGGTTAAAAACTTTAGAAATTATAAGTGAAAAATGAAATTTTGGCGAATTTGGCATGAATTTCAAAATTGAAAATTAGGAATTTTTGGTAAATTGAAAGTTGTGGAATAGGTAGGAAAAACATAAATAGTTGAAAGTTGGAACGGGTTGAATCGGTTAAAAAATGTAGACGTTAGAGCAAATGTTCAATCCCCATAGAGAATGAATGGGAATTAAAAAAAAAATTGCGGCAACATTTTTTTAAATTTAAAACAAAACGAAAACTACAGGTTCAAGAGGATCACTTTGGAATTCAAAAGTTGAAACAGGTTGAATCAGACAAAAATGGTCAAAGTTAGAGCAAATGTTGAATGCCCCATAGAGAATGAATGGGAATTAAAAACAAAAATTGCGCCAACATTTTTTAACAAAACGAAAACTACAGGTTTAAGAGGATTACTTTGGAGTTCTAAAGTTGAAACGGGTTGAATCGGACGAAAATTGTAAAAGTTAGAAGAAATGTTAAATCCCCATGGAGGATGAATGGGAATTTTAAAAGAAATTGCGCCAATTTTTAAAAATATTTACAACAAAATGAAAACTATGGGTTTAAGAGGTTCACTTTGGAGTTCTAAAGCTGAAACAGGTTGAATTGGTAAAAAATTGTAAAAGTTAGAGCAAATGTTTAATTTAGGGCACTTTTGGTTTTATTTAGGGCACTTCTGGTTGAATTAAGGTCACTTCTGGTTCATTTGGGGCACTTCCGGTTTATTTGATATCACTTCCGGTTTATTTGGGCACTTACGGTACAATTTATGTCACTTCCGGTTTGATTTGGGGCACTTCCGATTCACTTTCTCTTCATTTTGGGGCACTTCCTGTTTGTTTTGGTTCACTTCCGGTTCATTCTGAGTTCATTCGGGGGCACTTCGGGGTCAATCCTAGATGGCCGTCACACTGTGGAAGTGGGGGTGAAGGGGTGAATTGTGTAAGCATGGTGGAAGTTGGGGTGAAGGGGGTGAATATGGTAAGCATAAGGTGAACAAAGTTAGAATGGGTTGAATCGGTTGAAAAATGTAGAAATTAGAAGGGAAAAACTAAATTTTGGAAAATTTGGTGTGAATTTCAAAATTGAAAATTTTCTATATTTTTTATTTAAAAAAAAAAATCGATCGTAGAGCACTATCGTGATGTATCGTGAATGAATCACAGCAGGCTTTAAGATATCGGCAAATATCGTATCGTGTTTCTTTGTATCGATATGATATCATATCGTGACAAAACCCGCGATTTACACCGCTAGTGTAAAGGCCTCCGCCTTCACACTAATAAAGTGAATGGTGTAGAACAGTGGTGTCCAAACTACGGCCCGCGGGCCAACTACGATTAAGTTTTTATTGGCCCGCAGCACTCTGTTGCACTTCTCAGTTTCAACACTACGTAGATGGAGCCTGCCACACAAATGAAATCAAGCGAAGAAAAACTTTTACCGCGAGTCCTCAGAAATGGCTGCACTGAAGAAACGCAAAATAGCAAGTGAGTGTAGAATATTTCAAACACGTTGGGAAAATGAGTATTTCTTCAAAGAAATCAACAGAGAGTGTGTCTGTTTGATTTGTAATGAAGATGTTGCTGTGATGAAAGAGTATAATGTCCGGGCATTTACTCCCGGGAGCCGTGTCAGAAAGCTCGGTAGTACGTAGTAGTACGTAGTAATTTCATCTATCAGTGCCAAATTTCGAGTGTCGGCGGTGACGTCAATATTCACGTAATTCGCGCAGAGTTTTCAGATACAGTTTTACGCTAATGCCACCCGCAAACCTTCCCCTGGAATCCTTCCATTAAAATGAGTGGCCCGAAGAAAAGAAAGGTGGACACTGATCCTGATTGGCTGATGGATCTGTGACGTCACTCGGACACTCCATTAGGTACACACCCATTTTCAGGTGTACCTCCTGATTGGCTGTTGGATATGTGACGTCACTCGGACACTCCATTAGGTACACAGGTTTCAGGTTTACCTAATTTTTTCTTAAATAACAGGCCACTTGATTAAGAAAAAGTCACCATCAAAGCTTAAGTGAAAGTGCCAATTTTAAACTCATGTAAATGTAAGGTATTTCAAACAGTTTGTTCAATGTTATCTGACTCTTCAGATATGTGTTTTTAGAGTTGTTCACATCTGCCTGAATGGCTTATATTTGGTTATTTTGTCATTTGAAAAATAAAGACAATTGTGACAATGAAATTTGTTTTATAACAGTGTGTATTTGCATGAAATATTTGTAGTTAAAAAATGTCTGAAAAAACTATTGGCCTCCGGGCCCCTTCACTTTACGAAATCTGGCCCTCATTGCAAAAGGTTTGGACACCCCTGGTGTAGAATAACATAAGTGTGAAGGCCTTCGCCTTTAAATAATAATTAAAAGTGAATGGTGTAGAACAGGGGTGTCAAACTCATTTTTTTCGCGGGCTGCATTGTAGTCATAGCTTCTTTCAGAGGGCCATTATGACAGTCAACCCAAATAAATGTATGAGCACCTCATATTATATACAGTAAAAGCTACAAAACAAACTGAGAAATAACTCGTTTTCAAATCAGACGAGTAAAAACTGGTCAAGTATTAAAAGAAAACAGATATTAAAAGTGAAGACAATTTGCAATTCTAGTTGCACATGAATTTGATGCACAATTTGTCTTTGCGAGCCACATAAAATTGCCCCCTGGGCCTTGTGTTTGACACCTGTGGTGTAGAATAACAGATGTTCAAGATGGCGGCGCAGTGGTTGCACAGCGAAGCCAGAGGTCCGATCAGATTTCGCAAATATATAGTTATTGTTAGAGTGGTGCTCACTCTAACTTATTTTGCAAGAACTACATGGGAGACAATTAAGTCTTTTTGGGTACCTGCAGGCGGAGAGTCCATTCGTCACTGTGCGTACAGCAATGATCAAATGACGTCTGACTCTCGCCTCCTGCATGAACATTTTTATTAAGAGAAACAGGGTGGGTGTGACAGTGGACTGGATAGAGAAGAGAAAGCCCTTGACCTCTAGTCAAGGCATAACAAGGGATGTTTTACGACATTGTGTAGGATGGGACAAGCTAGGTTATTTATTACTGGTTACACACCAACATAAGCATAAAACTAATCTAGCTAGGTTATTTATTACTGGTTACATACATTCCAACATAATCATACGATCAAGATAGCTTGGAAACCCTGACAGTTCTTTACCTTACAGTTGACGGTCTACTTATCCAAAATAGTCGTGTGTTGTTATCCTACACCCGACAACATCTCCTGGACATCGGATTACAATATCAACACGCTGGATTGGAAGGTTTACGAATCGACAACAACATCGCTAGCTCTCCGTGGCTACCCAACGCGACTCAACTGACTTGGCGACTTGGCTGTATCGCGCACCCGGCCAGAAAACGTAAACAAAGTTGAGGCAAGCATGGAGGCGCACAGGCTAGGCTGGGGCTAGTGCCCTACCGTCCGGCACTTCCTAGCCCACTCCTCGCCAATGTCCGTTCTCTGTTGGACAAAATGGACGAACTGCGGCTGTGGATTTACACCAAGAGATGGATTAAGGACTGCAACGTCACGATTTTCACAGAATCATGGCTCCGTAACGCTATCCCCGACAGCGCTGTTGAGCTAGCAGGCCGCATCCTGCACAGGTCCGACAGAACTGACGACCCCGGGAAAACTCACGGTGGAGGCTTGTGCGTCTTTATTAACAAGGCTTGGTGTTCAGACAGTTCCACAGTTGACAGTCACTGTTCTGCTGATGCAGAATATCTTGTTGTGAAATTTAGACCCTTCTACCAGCCCAGGGAATTAATAGCAACTGTAGTCATTGCTTACTACATAGCCCCCGATGCTAACGCTAAGCAAGCCGTGAAGGAGCTACATGCTCCCATTAGCAAACACCAGAACCTACATCCAGAGGCAGCCTTTATAGCAGCAGGAGACATCAACCCCTCCAATCTAAAGATTGTGCTCCCCAAGTTCTATCAGCATGTGACATGTCCCACTCAGGGAAAGAAGATATTAGACAATGTTTACTCTAACATCAAGGATGCATACAAGGCCGTTTCCCTCCCCCACCTGGGACAATCAGACCACCTCTCTTTGTTCCTCCTGCCCAGACCCCCCCCCCCCCCTCATCAAACGTGTGAAGCCCTCTGCTAGGTCTGTTAAGATCTGGCCAGAGGGGGCTGAGGCTGAGATGGGGCTGACGCTGAGATGGGGCAACGGCTGCAGGACACCGCGTGGAAGAGGTTTGCCACCCAGGCCACCAGGGACTCCGTCGTTGATATCGACTCCTACGCCTCCTCTGTGGTGGATCACATAAACTCCATCATTAACAGTGTCACCACCACCAAACGGATTACCACATTTCCAAATCAAAAGCCGTGGATGAACAGCGAGGTCCGTCTACACCTTAAGGCACGTACGTGACACTGCCTTCAGATCTGGGGACAATCAGGCCTACTGCTCAGCCAGGCCTGGCCTGAATAAAGCAATAAAACAGGCCAAGCACAGCCACAAGCTAAAGGTGGAGGATCATTTCAACAACAGCGATCCCCGGTGCATGTGGCAGGGCATCCGGGCCATGTCGGGGTACAAACCCTCCATCAACCCCCCCACTGGAACCAAACCCTCCCTTGATGAACTCAACCATCACTATGCCCGCTTCAACAGAAACAATCAGGAGACGGCCACCAGGATTGCCCTCCCCGCTGGTCACCAACCCCTCACTCTCTCAACCACTGAAGTGTGTGCGGCACTGAAAAGGACAAATGCACGCAAAGCAGCTGGCTCTGATGGCATCCCCGGCCGGGTGCTCAGGAACTGCGCTGAGCAGCTGACAGAGGTGTTCAACGACATCTTCAACCTGTCCCTGGCCCACGCAACTGTCCCATTGTGCTTCAAGACCACCTCCATTGTGCCGTTGCCTAAACACTTCTCTGCAAAGAGCCTTAACGACTACCGCCCAGTTGCACTTGTCTCCCACTTCATAAAGTGCCTGGAGAGGCTGCTCCTGGGTCACGTCAAATCTGGGCTCTCACCTTCTCTGGACAAACACCAATTTGCCTACCGACCAAACAGGAGCTCGGATGACGCCATCTCCTCTGCATTACATGCAGCCCTCTCCCAACTGGACGAGAGCAACACCCATGTGCGGATGCTGTTCATCGACTTTAGCTCTGCATTCAACACCATCATCCCCTCCAAACTCATCACCAAACTTGGCCACCTTGTGGAGAACAAGGACCTCAACATCAACCCCTCTGTCATCAACTGGATACTTGACTTCCTAACCAACCCCAGTCCGTTAGGTTAAACGGCCTCACCTCCTCCACCCTAACCCTGAGCACCGGCGTCCCACAGGGTTGCGTGTTGAGGCCACTCCTCTACGTACTCCCTCTACACCTACGACTGCACTCCTGCGCATGGCTCAACACCATCCTCAAGTTTGCAGATGACACAATGGTAGTGGGCCTCATCAAAAACAACCATGAAACGGCCTACAGGGAGGAGGTACAGCACCTGACGACGTGGTGTGCTAACAACAACCTGGCCCTCAACACCAAGAAAACCAAGGAGCTCATTGTTGACTTCAGGAAGACTGAGGCTGACACGCACGCCCCCATCCATATCAATGTGAAGGAGGTCGAGCAGGTCGCCAGCTTCGAATTCCTGGGTGTCCAGACCTCCGATGACCTCTCCTGGTCCCTCAACACCTCGTCACTGGTCAGTAAGGCCCACAAGCATCTTCTTCTTGAGGAGACTGAGGAAAGCCCATCTTTTTCCTCGAATCCTGGTGAATTTCTACCGGTGTACCATCGTGAGTATCCTCACCAAGGCATCACGGTCTGGTACGGAAACTGCACAGCCGCCGACCGGAAGTCACTGCAGAGGGTGATGAAGATGGCCCCACGCATCATCGGCACAATACTTCCTACCATCGAGTCGATTTACCAAAAATGGTGCCTGAAGAAGGCACGCAGCATCATCAAAGACTCCAGTCATCCCAACCACAGATTGTTTAATCTTCTTCCTTCTAGGAAGCAATACCGGCCTCTTCGGGTCAAGACGAGTAGACTGAGGAAAAGCTTTTTCCCCTCCCCTCTGAACTCCGCAGCACAACACCCCTGTCATCCCCCTGAACTCTATCATTCTGAACCCTGCAGCACAATAACCCCACTACAACAACCACCTGCATATACTGTCCATATCTGCATATAATTCTATATAATCTATATATTTATTCATCACGCTTACTCCGCTTGTACATATCTGTTCATATCTGGTTATACTGACACTATATTTATAACCCTATATTTATAATTAGCATTCTAGTACTGCCTGCAAATATTTGTTCTACTGCACCTTATTGTAAATACTTAACCAGTCATATCCTCACTCGTCCCTCTTGTATATTATCTCGCATAGTATAACTCACTTCATATTTACCTGATTACACTGTACCCACTGCTCAGTAATCTTTTTACTCTGCACTTTAATGCCTTTTGCCCTTCTGGTTGGATGTCAAAGTTTTTTTCGCTGTACTGTACTTATGCTGTACATTGACAATAAATTTGAATATATTATAATATATTATAATATATTATAATATAATATAATATAATATAATATAATATAATATAATATAATATAATATAATATAATATAATATAATATAATATAATATAATATAATATAATGTGTGAAGGCCATCACCTTCACACAATAAAGTGAATGGTGTAGAATAACTAACTTCTCACTAATTATTGGGAAAAAAGTAACAGGCACTGTGGCTCATAGGGGTATAACAGGCAAACTGGCAAAAGAGTATAGGCACACGTTTGGTCGTAAGGATGTGAAAGCAGGTGTGTGTCGTGTACACGGCTGAGTCTTTGGGTGTGTGAATGTGATTCTTGTGTGTGTGATTATTGTATGAAGCGTGTGAAGGGTGTGTGTGTGTGGTTCTGCAACAGACAGAAATACAGCACGTAAATCAACGCTCAACTTCTGACGTCACACAACAGTAGTAGACGGGACACAATACATAACGAACTGCGCGTAACGGTTCCGCTATATTAAATAACCATGAATAAAATACTCTCGGCAACACACCAAACATAAGTCATCGAGACAACAATACATTTGCCGCTGCATAACGGCTACTCGTACGATGCGAGGCAAACTTAAAGGAGCGTGCCGAAGCTATCAATCAAACGGCGCAAACACGAAACAAACTGCGATCAGACAAACGGCACAACAGTAGACAGTAGGGGTGTAAATCGCGGGTTTTGTCACGATACGATATATCGATACAAAGAACTACGATACGATATTTGCCGATATCTTAAAGCCTGCTGCGATTCATTCACGATATATCGCGATATAGTGCTCTACGATCGATATTTTTTTTTAATAAAAAATATAGAACAATATCCTGATTTATAACAATTCATACGCAAAATCAACAAGGTACTGCAAACTCTTTATTTAGGAAATTACGAAAGTATTGCAGTATACAAAGTGCTTATTTTAACACTGAACTTTGATGTCGTGTTTTTTCTTTAAATATGCGGCGAGATTTGTGCTCCCTGAATATTTGATCACCGCATGGCAGGATTTACAAACTGCACGTGTCTTGTCCGTTGAGCCGTATTTTCTTTGGAATCCAAAGTGCTTCCAAACGAATGACTTGAAGCCTTAAGGGGAGCAAATTTCTTCGTCTTTTTGGACACTAGCCATAGCACCAGCCCAGGAGCCGCGTACTTGTTGTCGACTCCCCTTTCACGTGCGTGCTCTGCTCACAACACAACACGCGCAGTGCGCTCCCGGAAAGAGGAAGCAAGCAACAATGAACTGGATTTCAAAATAAAGTCGCGTCTAATGTCCGAGGTCAAACACGGCGATATAAATCGATGTTTACGTTTAGCATCGATGCCGATGAATCGTAGAGCATTATATCGATTAATCGATGTGTATCGATGTATCGTTACACCCCTAGTAGACAGTAGTAACAATGAAATGTATATATTCACTTCGTGTCAAAGACGCACACGATCACACCAACATACTAGGTCGATACCAGCAACCTTTAACTTACCGCTGCGCACAAACTCCAACAATCGCGATAAGCTGAGGTAACTCACGCGAGACGTAATGCGCGGTGACGTAACTTTCCAACATTTTAACATCAACATAGGAACCTTTCTAATAGCTATTTTTATTTTTCTTCTTTGTGACAGGGGTTCGCTTTCGCCTGGGGAGTTAAATTCAGCATTTGCTTTAAAGATATCTGGCGCCATCTATCGCTGTGAATGAGTATAATGTCTAGACCCCGAATGTAAGACGACCCCCACTTTTTCAGTCTTATTTCAATGCAAAAAACACCGTCTTATATTCGGGCCAATACGGTACTACCGTTTGTGCAAATCTGTAAAGTTGTTTTGTGTGGCTTCCGCCACACAGAGGCGTAATATACAGGCATATAATGTAGAAGTGATGAACAAATCAGAGGACATTACGTTTTATGGAGACCAGGGCAGTAAACCAATCAGAGGACTGTACGTCACACATAGAGTACGTACCTCCGTCGCCATTGATAAATAAATACCGTAGTTTTCGGACTATAAGTCGCGTTTTTTTTTCATAGTTTGGGTGGGGGGGCGACTTATACTCAGGAGCGACTATCGTTTGGCCTGTTGTTGCTCGTTCATGACTGTTCTTGGTGTTGGGTTTTGTCGAATAAATTGCCCCCCAAAATGCGACTTATACTCCGGAGCGACTTATATATGTTTTTTTTTCACTTTTTTGGGCATTTTATGGCTGGTGCGACTTATACTCCGGTGCGACTTATAGTCCGAAAATTACGGTACTATCGTTTGTGCAAAGAAAACAGCACTAGGACCCTCTAAAATGGTATAGACAAAGAGACATGCTTACGAGGCACAATTAGAGCTTCCTGGAAAGCCAGGATCATTGCAGAAGAGCAACGTGATGACGAGACAATGACGAGAGGGAGCTTGGCATGTTTAATGGCGAACTTGCCCAACTGTTTAATTTGGATACAGAAGATGAAGACTTTGACGGATTTGCGTATGAATATTGATTAACAATAATGTGAGTACAATAGAGTACGTGGTTAAACAGTAGAATAAAGTACAACTGAACTCACTGTATTGCTCCCGTGACCTTTTTTTGTTTACCGTAAGTCATGCGTCCTATAATGCGATGCGCCCTATGTGAGGATTAAATACTAAATAGACCTGCAACTGAGTTTGCACCTTTTAACCTGAAGCACCTTATGGTGCAGAGAATACGGTACTTCAAATTTGCAGCAATGAATATTTTCTTTTACCACCAATGAACAATAACAACTCTGTATAATAATCCAAAACTCCCTAGAACAAGAATCGTGGGGTACCCCTTCACATCATCCATCAACAACAAATAAAATCCAGCCTTACATTTTCAATTCTGCCAATAGTTGATCCAATTCTTTTCGTTTTTGTTTCTTTCAATAGGAACAATATCCTATGATCTTGCTTCTCAGTACCGCTTTACGTGTCCCAAAGAATTGGGGGTAAAACCTCGCGATGATCATTCAATTTCAGAAACTCTGAAATGTCCTTTTTGAGTTGCTCTTTCATATGACTCAATTTGATCGCCACAGAGTATTTCTCGAACTTTGTTCAAGTTGCACTTCTAAAAAGAGAGGGCTATCGTCCGAAAGGTCCATCATTCCCACTTCACAGTCTAGAACCCTATGCATATCTTTGCGGAAGATTAAAAAGTAATCACTCCTGAAGTAAATACTATGTGGATTTGAAAAATATGTACAGTCCCTCTTCCCAGGGTCTGCCATTTTGCCGCTGTTTTACCGTCATTTGGGCCATTTCCCCATGTTATTATTTCCTCTTCCAGCCTGACGAGGATTTGTTTAATCCCGACTACGTGGAGGTGGACAGGGTGCTGGAGGTGGCCGTTACCACGGACACGGAGACCGGAGAGGTTGGTTGATGCGCTTACGCACGCTCACATGCCCGCGCTCACATGCCCGCGCTCATATGCCGCACTTTGCGTGTTCAGGAGGTGACGCACTACCTGGTCAAGTGGTGCAGCCTGTCCTATGAAGAGGCCACCTGGGAGCTCCAGGAGGACTTGGACCCTGAGAAAATCAAAGAGTTTGAGGAGATTCAAAAGCTGCCGCCAGACTTGCGACATGTGGTGAGGAGCCCATAGACAACCTTCTGGAACCTTCTGCTACATACAGTGGGGCAAAAAAAGTATTAAGTCAGCCACCAATTGTGCAAGTTCTCCCACTTGAAATATGAGAGATGGCTGTAATTTTCATCATAGGTACACCTAAACTATGACAGACAAAATTTAAAAAAAAATCCAGAAAATCACATTGATTGATTTTTAAAGAATTTATTTGCAAATTATTATTTAATTTGTGCTTTTTTAAACGTGTAGAACAAAATATAAATTTTGCTTTATTTTTAACCTCCTAACTTTGCCTAGGGAAGTTCTAATTTTCTACCATTGCTAAAAATTTGCCCAAGAAGACACAGAAAAAGTCAGGCTAATAAATTATTGTGTGCTTCCACACACTCTTTGCAATGGGCTCACATACTCGTCATTACGTTTTGGTGCAATTAAGAATTGAACCCACCTCTTCTAAGTTGCGAGACTATCACTCTACGACTGAGCCACGTGTAAAAGCCATTAGGCAGTCAGGAATCACCGTTGCCTGAAACGGTTGATGGCCTGGAATCAATTTGAAGATGAGGGGGGGTGCACTTATTCTCACGGGCTGATTTTTTTCCAATAGGGCTACTGTTAGAACGAGTACCCCTGTAACTTTGCTTGTAGAGGGGGGGCACCTTTTCACATTTGCTACCACTTAGTGAAAATACCCCTAAGAAGACACAGATAAAGTGATGCTGTCGTGAATGATCCAGCAGCAGGGGATACCTATTTTGGCACTACACCGGCTATATTTCATCGCAAGCTCGATGATACGCATGCCTTTGCTATGCTCCTTTATGATTTTGTGTTTCATATCTATCATCTTTGGAGACATACTCGACTACACTACTTATTTCTTACACTACTAATGGGCCGAGACGAACAGGGAATGGCAGAGACAAGGCGGGTGGAGGGGTGCGTCGGTTCGGAAATCAAAAATTGGTTCATTAGTAGATGCAAAAAAATTGCGAGGCTCCAGTTCGTAGCTCAAAAAGTTCATAAGTGTAGGCGTTCGTAAGTAGCGGTACCACTGTACATTCACAAGTCATGAATGGCAAATGTATGGTGAACACTGTGTAGTATTTTAATGTCAACATACAAGCGTGTATTTTGTCTGTGCGGTCAGGAGCGTCCTCCTCCGGACAAATGGCAGAAGTTGGAGCGCTCACAAGATTACCGCAATGGGAACCAGCTGAGAGAGTACCAGCTGGAGGGCATGAACTGGTTGCTCTTCAACTGGTACAACAGGTGAACGCGCATGCATGCAAACACAAAGGCTACGTTCATACTGCGGCACAATTCAGATTTTTTTTTTCCCAAATCCGGCCACTTTCATTTGTGCTTCTCGATTGGATACATTTCGGATATTTTGCAAGGCCGGGTGGCAGCCAGTTGGCGTATATCTCACCCCGACGACATGCGCTCCGCTTGGGACTGTTTTGATTAAGACCTGCGGTGTGAATAGAGCCAGAGACAGTTATACACAGATGCACTTGCACACACATACCTGCAGACAGATAGACGCATATATAGGGAGACACACAGACAGACACATGCAGACAGAATCCATTCACACACACACGCCTTCTCACAGTAAAAGTTGAACGCGCCTTCCTCCTCCCGCCGGTCCGCGGCAGGAAGAACTGCATCCTGGCGGATGAAATGGGCCTGGGCAAGACCATCCAATCCATCACTTTCTTGTACGAGATGTTCAGCATGGGCATCCGGGGGCCTTTCCTGATCATCGCGCCCCTCTCCACCATCACCAACTGGGAGCGCGAGTTCCGCACCTGGACGCACATGAACATCATCGTGTACCACGGCTCGCAGATCAGCCGCCAGATGATTCTGCAGTACGAGATGTTCCATCGCAAAGCGCAGGTCTCGCTCTTTTTCGGCAAACACAACAGACGCAAACGTGCATCACACTCCAACTACATATACACCCGCCCCAGTTTGGTATTTGCCGTAAATAAAAAACCTACGGAAACTCAGCTATGCAGCGACCAAAGTTCCACTCAGTAATCTTGTCTTGGCAAGCAGTGGAAAAGTAAGTCGCAACACAACTAACAGCAGTCTGTCATTATTAGGATTTGATGATGTTTTAAAATGAAAGTTTTTGACAATTCTACTTAATTATAATTCAGGTTCATTACAAAAATGTTTTAACATGCATTTTTATCAGGAAAATCATCACTGTGACTCTGTAGCCTGAAACCATGTGGTAAAAAAGAAAACTATAGCTGAATAGAATTCAACCGTTTCTGCCACACTGCATCACTCCATGATGTGCCCATCATTGGCGTGACACTCTTCATCATTCCACGCAGAAGATAAAGAACGTAGCACCATTATTTTGTTTGTCCGCATGTGGCGGAAGCATTTGCATTGGGTCCGTTGCGTAAATGCGTCAAGCACAAAAACCAAGATGCTCCCTGGCATGAGCGCCAAGCTAACATGCGGCTCCCGCCAGGGCAATGCGGCGCCGAGCGTGCTCAAATTCCACGGGCTGATCACCACCTTCGAGATGGTGATGGCCGACTGCCCCGAGCTGAAGAAGCTGCAGTGGCGCTGTGTGGTCATCGATGAGGCGCACCGCCTCAAGAACAGGAACTGCAAGCTGCTGGAAGGACTCAAACTCATGAACTTGGTCAGTCCAAACTTCTCGGCACCTCTCACAAACAAAGTCATCACATGCTTAGGTCATTGGTTGGTCTGCGTCTCAGTTAAAGTTAAAAGTTAAAGTCCCAATGATCGTCACATACACATCTGGGTGTGGTGAAATTTGTCCTCTGCATTTAACCCATCCCCGTGTGATTTTGATCCATCCCCTGGGGAAGAGGGGAGCAGTGAGCAGCAGCGATGCCGCGCTCGGGAATCATTTGATGATCTAACCCCCCAATTCCAACCCTTAATGCTGAGTCCCACGCAGGGAGGCAATGGGTCCTATTTTTATAGTCTTTGGTATGACCCGGCCAGGGTTTGAACCCACAACCTTCCAGTCTCAGGGCAGACACTCTACCACTAAGCCTCTGAGCTAGGTAACGGCTTTGTCTGTAATAGTTCCAAAAGGTTGATGATGATATTGGTTGTTTCGGGGGCACTTGTGGAAAAGCGGAAGGGCAGAGACTGAGACCTGAGACTGACTTGCGACTTCTGTTCTGGCTGCACGGAGCAGGAGCACAAGGTTCTGCTGACGGGAACGCCACTGCAGAACTCGGTGGAGGAGTTGTTCAGCTTGCTCAACTTTCTGGAGCCGCTGCAGTTCCCCTCGGAGAGCGCCTTCCTCGACGAGTTTGGGGACCTGAAAACCGAGGAGCAGGTAAGGCCCTTTAACTCTTTGACCGCCCGCCCAGTTGAAATGGATCTTGGGCATCTAAAGCAGTGGTTCTTAACCTTTTTGGATGTACCGAACCCCATCGGTTTCATATGCGCATTCACCAAACCCCTCTTTAGTGGGGGTGGGGGGTGGGGGGGGGGGGAATGACATACAAACTCACACCAAATTACATACCTGGAAATCAATGTGTCTTCTGCTGTTGCCTTTGAGAGATCAGTTCAGATATGCGTGGCTTCACCTTGGCAAGTGCCACTCTCATGTCATTTTCACAGCAAAGTCTGTTCCTTTTCTTCGTTTTTATGTCCACGAAAAGGGTTGCTCACAAAGATATGTAACAAATGGTATAAAAAAAATCCAGGGCTTTCTTAGCAATAACTGGATACAAGATGGCGGCGCGTGCATACGCAGCGACCTCTCTCTGTCCCGCCCGAACGGTGTTTTGTCCGTCTAATCAGTGTTTGTCCGGCAGCTTTTTTTTGTTCGTCTCGTCGTACTGAGTCGTGCTACAAGTACGGCAGGCAGGTTCTGCTTGACATCGGCGAAAGCGAGTTTTGTCGAGTTCTGGACTTTGATGCGGGGACATTAAAGGAGCTCGGACTGCTACGTCCTGAAGCGTCGCCGGGCTTGTCTGCTGTTCCTCGCCCGGTTGGGAAGCGTCGAAAGCGGTGTGCGAGGAGGCTGAAGAGGGGCAAGCGCGGGGGCGTCCGGGCCAGGCTGGCGGCCAACCCTGCTCGCCCGGCCGTGCCTTCCATTCTTCTGGCGAATGTTTGTTCGCTGGACAACAAAATGGATTACATTCGCTTGCTGCGATCTACAAACCAGACAGTGCGGGACTGCTGTGTGCTCGTGTTCACTGAGACTTGGTTGACCGTCAACATTCCGGACTCTGCCGTACATCTGGAGCGGCTAGTGTGCTATCGGGCGGACCGGGCCATTGTTCAAGGGGGAAAATCTTGTGGTGGTGGAATATGCGTCTACATCCGTGAATGGTGCCGGGACTCTGTAGTGGTATGCAAGCACTGCTCGCCACTGGCAGAGTTTGTGATCATTAAGTGCCGTCCTTTTTACCTGCCAAGGGAATTTACCGCGATTCTGCTGGTCGCGGTTTACATCCCGCCTTCCAACATCGAAGGCGACAGGATCGTGGCTCTTAGTGAACTGTACTAGGCTGTCAGTGAACAACTGACAGCGCACCCTGACGGTTTCACCATCTTCGCTGGGGATTTTAATCATGCTAATCTGAAGTCTGTTTTTCCGAGGCTTCACCAGCATGTTAATTTTCCTACGCGTGACGAGAGCTTCCTGGACCTAGTCTACTCTTCGCATAAAGGAGCTTTCAAAGTCGCCCCCCTCCCCCATCTTGGCCTTTCTGACCATATCACTGTTATGCTTTTGCCTGCATACAGACAAATGGTGAGAGCATCCAGACCGGTTCGAAAGCAGGTACGAGTGTGGCCTGAGGGTGCCTCTGATGCGCTTCGTGACTGCTTTGGCTCTACTGACTGGGACATGTTTAGGAGGGCTGCCACTTGCGACGATCGGACAGACATTGAGGAGTATACTGACTCTGTTTCCTTCTACATCAGGAAGTGCATTGATGATGTGACTCACTCAAAATCCATCGTCACTCGGGCTAACCGGAAGCCATGGCTGACGGGGGCTGTCTTCAGGCTGCTGAGGGCCAGCGACAAAGCCTTTAGAGCGGGGGATGAGGCTGGCTTGAGGACTGCGAGGGCCGACCTGTCCCGGGGCATCAAAGAAGCAAAGAAGGCGTTCTCTTGCAAAATTACCGCCCACTTCAAGGACAACAGGGACGCACGGAGCCTTTGGCAGGGCATTCAGACCATCACGGACTACAAGCCCGCACCGCAGAGCTGTGAAGGGGACGTCCGTCTGCTCAATGACCTTAACCGCTTCTTTGCTCGCTTCGACGCTCAGAACAGCACTTGCCCGCTGAAGGCCACTCCCCCTTCACACGAGCTGCCCCTGTGCCTTTCCGCTGACAGCGTGAGGAGGGCGCTTGCCGCTATCAACATCCGTAAGGCGGCGGGCCCTGACAACATCCCAGGTAGAGCGCTGAAGAACTGCGCTGGTGAGCTGACGGGTGTCTTCACAGACATCTTTAACACTTCCCTGCAGCAGGCCATCGTCCCGTCGTGTTTCAAAGCTGCCACCATCGTACCTGTGCCGAAGAAGCCTGCTCCGTCCTGCTTCAATGACTACCGCCCCGTGGCACTTACGCCCATCATCATGAAGTGCTTTGAGCGGCTTGTCATGGAGCACATCCGTTCCGTTCTCCCCCCCACCATTGACCCCTTCTAGTTTGCGTACCGAGCCAAGCGGTCCTCTGAGGATGCCATCTGCTCTGCCCTCCACTCGGCCCTCACCCACCTGGAGAGAAGGGACTCGTATGTGAGATTGCTGTTTGTGAACTTCAGTTCTGCCTTCAACACCATTGTGCCAAAACGTCTCATCAGCAAACTTGACAAGCTGGGCCTCAGTACCTATCTCTGCAACTGGCTACTGGACTTCCTCTGTCAGAGGCCACAGGTGGTACGTGTTGGCGACAAGATCTCTGCCAGCATCACGCTGAGTGAGCACAGGGGCCCCCCAAGGCTGCGTGCTCAGTCCGCTACTCTTCACCCTCCTGGCGCATGACTGCATTGCAACCCACAGCGACAACCGCATAGTGAAGTTTGCTGACGACACGACTCTGGTGGGTCTCATCACCAAGGGAGACGAGACTCAGTACAGCCTGGAGGTTGACCTTCTGACCACGTGGTGCAGGGACAACAACCTCCTGCTGAACGTCGACAAGACCAAGGAGGTTGTTGTTGACTTCCGGAAGGGTCACACCCAACACCTGCCGCTGACCATCCACGGTGCTGTGGTGGAGAGAGTGAGCAGCGCCAAGTTCCTGGGGGTGCACATCAGTGAGGATCTCTCCTGGTCCACCAACAGCGCATCACTGGCGAAGACTCTCCAACGGCTTCATACTCCAGGCTGTTAGGATCCTGAACTCGCCCCCCCTTTCTGCGTAGCGTCCTGTACTTTGCGCTATGCTTACTGTCTGCTGGCTCAGTTTTGCTCCTCTTATTTATTGGGTTATTTGTTTATTATTTATTCATCACTCATTTTATCTATTTATTATTATTTAGTTATTATTTGTGCCTTCTTGTTTTTATTTTGTGTCGTCTACTTGTATGTTTATCGTCTACTGTGTCTCGTCACCGTGGGATGGAGGAAACGGAATTTCGGTTTCTTTGTGTGTTTGACATATGAAGGGATTGACAATAAAGCTGACTTTGAACTTTGACTTTGAACTTTGAAGAAGGCCCTCGCCTGTACTTCCTGCGGAAATTCAGGCGAGCGAGCGCTCCTCCGGCCGTCATGACTACATTTTACCGTGGCACTATTAAGAGCGTCCTCTCCAGCTGTATTGCTGTTTGGGGTGGCGGCTGCACTGACTAGAACTTGAAGACCCAGCAGCGCATAGTGAACACGGCTGGTAAGATTATTGGTGCTTCACTCCCCTCCTTGAAAGACATTTACATCTCCCATCTCACCCGCAAGGCGACCACGATTGTGAGTGATGTGAGTCACCCCGCTCACTCTTTGTTTGAGCTTCTGCCCTCTGGGAAGAAGTATAGGAGCCTGCGCTCCCGCACCACCAGACTCAACAACAGCTTCATACTCCAGGCTGTTAGGATCCTGAACTCGCTTCCCCTTTATGCGTAGCGTCCTGTACTTTTGCGCTACGCTCACTGTCTGCTGTATGCACACTGGCTCCGTTTTGCTCCTCTTATTTATTGTGTCATCTGTTTATTTATTATTTATTCATCATTCTTATTATTTATTGTTTGTGCCTTCTTGTTTTTATATTGTGTCGTTTACTTGTATGTCTATCGTGTAATATGTCTCGTCACCGTGGGATAGAGAAAACGTAATTTCGGTTTCTTTGTGTGTCTTGACATGTGAAGAGATTGACAATAAAGCTGACTTTGACTTTTGACTTTGATACTTGTTCATTTGTCAACACCAAAACGTTGAGCGTTGTTGTTCTGAAGAGTTGCTGTTGAATCTGGCTCCAAGATGTCTTTAGTCATGTCTTCTATTCCGTCACTGACGGTGTCATTTGAAAGGGGAATTTGAGGTAATTTACCTTTGGCCGCTGTTCCGAGTATCAGATTCGCCATCTTTAATACAGCTGGTTTCACAAGTGTTTCACCAATGGTGTGTGGCTTGCCCTGCTTTGCGATCAGGTAAGCAACTTCGTACGATGCTGTCAGGATCGGTTTGTTAACAGGTACAAATCCAAGAGCAGGCCGAGTGGCCCTTTCATCGAATCTGGCTCTCTTCAGCCTGAATTCAGCAAGTGTTGTGTTCTTGTTAGGGGTGTAAATCGCGGGTTTTGTCACGATACGATATCATATCGATATAAAGAACCTCGATACGATATTTGCCGATATCGTAAAACCTGCTGTAATTTATTCATGATACATCGCAATATAGTGCTCTACGATCGTTTTTTTTTTTTAAATAAAAAATATAGAACAATATCCTAATTTATAACAATTCATACGCAAAATCAACAAGGTACTGCAAACTCTTTATTTAGGAAATTGCAAGAGTATTGTAGTATACAAAGTGCTTACTTTAACACTGACCTTTGATGTCGTGTTTTTTCTTTAAATGTGCGGCGAGATTTGTGGTCCCTGAATATTTGATCACCGCATGGCAGGATTTACAAACTGCACGTGTCTTGTCCGTTGAGCCATCTTTTCTTTGGAATCCAAAATGCTTCCAAACGAATGACTTGAAGCCTAAAGGGGAGCAAATTTCCTCGTCTTTTTGGACACTAGCCATAGCACCAGCCCAGGAGCCGCGTACTAGTTGTCGACTCCCCTTTACACAATAATTCAAGTGTGTCCGGACCTCCGTGGCGGGGGCTCTGCCGAACCCCTGAGATCGACTCACCGAAACCCTGGGGTTTGATCGAACCCAGGTTAAGAACCACTGAAGGCAGTGAATGCCACGACTGGCTGTTTGCATTGCTCTTGACAATGTGGATTTTTATTTATTAATAATCTGATTCCCAACCATGTGGTCGTCAGATCTTAATCTTGCTTTCTTGCACTCCTAGGTGAAGAAACTTCAGGCTATCTTGAAGCCCATGATGCTGAGAAGGTTGAAGGATGACGTGGAGAAGAACCTGGCCCCCAAAGAGGAGACCATCATTGAGGTAGGAGTTTCTTGTCTCAGTTCCCCCGTCCCCTCCCGCTCTGAGCTTGCCAGCATCCTCCTGCAGGTGGAGCTGACCAACATGCAGAAAAAATACTACCGGGCAATTCTGGAGAAGAACTTCTCCTTCCTGTCCAGAGGAGCCAACCAGCACAACATGCCCAACCTCATCAACACCATGATGGAGCTGCGCAAGTGCTGCAACCATCCTTACCTGATCACTGGTGCGGGTCGGCACGCCTCCTAAAGCAGGGGTCTCAAACTCCAGCCCTCGGGGGCCGCATTCCTACATGTTTTCCAAATTTCCTTCAGTAAACACACCTGATTCAATTATCAGGCTCCTGCAGAATGTGAGGATGAACTGATCATTTGAATCAGGTGTTTAACGAGGGAAACGTGACTTGACATGACGAGACGAGACATGATTTTCCTCCGTTTATCCTTTAGCGGCTGTTTCAAGTTAGTGATTGGTTAATTTAATACATTTCCTGTACTTCCAGTTTCAAGTTGTTTATTGATCTTAATTTGAGTTATTGCTCAGTCTGATAGTTAAGTCACTGCTAGGTGCGATACATTTCTAACAGGTTCAAGTTATTGGTCGCTCGAAAAATTTGTGTTGGGAGTTGCTAGCAACTTGGCTTCTCGCGTGACAGACTGTTGTCTGGGCAGGGGCCGAGGAGAAGATCCTGGAAAGCTTCCGCAAGAGTCACGGGGCCGACGCCTGCGACTTGCAGCTGCAGGCCATGATACAGGCGGCTGGCAAGCTGGTGCTCATTGACAAGCTGCTGCCCAAACTGCTGAGCGGTGGACACAAGGTCCTGGTCTTCTCGCAGATGGTCCGCTGCCTCGACATACTCGAGGACTACCTCATACAGAGACGGTGAGCGCGCACCAAGACACTTTGGTCATTTGTTACAGCCCATAGTGGCCGCTCCTATACATGGACTGAGAGGTCTGAGACACTAACCAACAGTTTAGGATGTGTATCCTGGACGGTTCGCTTGTTGTGACAGGTTCAAGTTGATGGTTCGCAATACAGTAATCCCTTCTTTATCACAGATAATTAGTTCCAAGACCACCCGCGATAGGTGAAAAGCCGCGAAGTAGTGTTACCCTCTCATTTTTAACATACATACATTTTTTGTGTATCTTATTTATTTGGCAAATGCAAAGTCCCTAATCCAAGCAGTTGCCTCCTGGTCTGCTGTATGGAGGGTGACTAACCCTCCTTTAAGTCTGTGGAAAGGACAAACTTCTATGATGTGTTCCATGGTTTGCTCCTCTCCACAAGCACACAGTGGGGTGGGGCTACTGCCCCATTTGTGAAGGCTGGCCAAGCAGGGGCCATGTCCAGTCCTGAAATGATTGAGTGTGGACCACTGTCTTCTTGGGAGTTTGGTGCTAGGGACCTGTTGGTTGGGGTCTGGCACCAAGTGTTTGTTTGGGACCTCCTTGGACTCCCATTCCATTTTCCAAGCTAGCTGGATGTCGAAAGTCGGTTCGTGGGATGTTCTTCCAAATTGGTCGTCTGGACGGGAGTCGAGCAGTGGGTGGGTTGTAGATGTCTGTATATATATCGGTAGATGGGGAGTCTTTGATCTTTTGAAGCATCTTATAAGTGGGTGCTTCTCGCCGGATATGTGTGTGGGGGGGGATGTTTGATAGGACAGGAAGCCAGGGGAGTGGTGTTGAGCGGACAGTCCCGGTTATGGTCCTCATGGTTGTGTTGAGCTGGGTGTCCACATAGTGAGTGTGGGGGGCACTTGACCAGACAGGGGCACAATATTCAGCTGCAGAATATGCAAGGACCAGTGCTGAGGTGCGCATTGTGGACGCTGCTGCCCCCCATTTTACACCAGCGAGTTTGCAGAGCAGGTTGTTCCTTGCTTTAACAGCTTGACTCCACCCAGGTAGATGTTTAGTTCTCTGGCGGCTTCTGCATTATGGAGATGGAATACGCTGGATACAGTTTTTGCTGGGCTTGGCTTTAGGCGCCAGGTTTTGCAGAACTGCTCTAGTTTGGCAAGATCTTCTGTGAGCACCTCTTCCAGTTGATCAAAGTCTGGTGCTTGAAATGCCAGACAGATGTCATCTGCATAGATGAATTTCCGGGATTTGGTGGTGGGTAGGTCAACGTTGGAGCTAGAACTGAGTGAGCCTTCTGGCAGCCCGTTTGTCTGCCTTCTCCATGCACTCGTGTTCTGACCAAGGTGAACTCTGTGTTATGCTTTTCCTACTGCGCGTTTGTTATATGCATTTGTTATATGCTTTTCGTACTGCGCATGTGCAGACATGTTGTATGTTGGGAGTCAAGGAAATTATTTGGTGGTGGTAAAGTTGTCACATTGTGCAGATGTACAAGTAAAGTCTAGTAAGACGCACAGTTGTTGTTATTGTCGTTATTCAACTTAACATGGTAGCAGAGGATGGCGGCTGGTAATTACAAAGTTCTGCCAGCGTTTGATGAGAAGAAGTCTTACGAAAGTTGGAAAAATGAAGTCGAAATATGGAGACTTGTTACGGACTTGGATAAAAAGAAGCAGGCTTTGGCGGTTGCCTTGTTGCTAACGGGAAGAGCGAGAGACAGCGCGCTGGAAATATCCGCAGGGGATTTGAATGCAGATGATGGAATGACTACACTTATGGGAAAACTGGACTCTGTGTTTTTGAAAGAGGAAAAGGACCGCCAATATGAGGCATATACGGAGTTCGACCGGTTAACGAAAGACACGGGCATTTCAATGGCGGACTACATTGTCAAGTTTGAACGGAGGTCCAACAGAATTCGCCAGTTCAAAATGGAGTTACCATTTGCGGTGTTAGCTTTCAAGCTGCTAGACACTGCGGGATTTTATATTAAAGACAAACAGTTGGCACTTACCGTTTTTCCAAGCCTTACGTTTGACAACATGAAGGCTGCCCTGAAGAGGATATTTGGCGACAATACGCCACAAGGCGGAGTCGGTGCACTGCAGGTGAGCGGGGATGGAACTGACGATGCCTACTACACAAGGTTTGCCGGCAGGAGAGAAAGTAGGTCAAATCCGCGACAACAAACAGCTGTTCAAGGTACCAATCCATTTGACCGATATGGTAGAAGCAGAAACAGGACCTTTTGAAAATAACGCTGGAGATGAAAGTGAAAAAGAGGCACCCTCAAACGATGAAGATGCTGAGGATAACAATGAGACCCCTCACACATCAGCGCGTTCAAATACTATTATTGAAGGACTAAAGCTGAAAACTGCACACTCCTCACATATACAGACAGTGTAAGTGGCCAAGCACGAACCGGAAAAATCCCCAGCCGGGCAGGAAAGTCCACTGGAACATACAAAAATTGGTACAACTTACAGTATACAGAACCTGAGGAAATTGCTGGCACAACTAGATCAGTGGACTTAGGACAAGTGGACAATCTTCAGCTGGGTCCAACTGAGCATGCTGACTTATGTACAGACTGCCATGTAGAGGACATACTGATTGTGAATGATAATGCCTTTATTTCTGCCAAACACGCTGAACTCAGCAACTGGAAACAGAACAATGTGTTTGAAGAGGTCAAAGATGAAGGTCAGAAATGCATCTCCACAAGGTGGGTGTGTACACTCAAGGGAATACCACAGGGGGTCGTACCTAAAGCCAGATTAGTTGCAAGAGGCTTTGAGGAAACGAACACAGACGAGCTCCCAAAAGAGTCTTTAAAAATTATTATGGCTGTTATATGTACCGTTTTTTTCCATGTATAATGCGCCCCCATGTATAGTACGCACCCTAAAAATGGCATGTTGATGCTGGAAAAAAGCCTGTACCCATGTATAATACGCACCCAAATTTTGACTCCTACTTAAGTCTGTAAACGTAAAATTATTTCAGAAAAAAGATCATCTTTTGGAACAACCGGATGTTATTCTGCCGGTCAGTATCACTGCGCATGCGCTAGCAAACTCGATAGCGAAGAAATGTTTCGGATTTGTGTAGGGTACATTGTGACAGCAAACGAGCAGGTGATCGAGCAAGCGTCTGATACGAGAGCATTGTGTTCGTATTAGAGATGCACCGATCCGACTTTTTCAGTTCCGATACCGATACCGATGCCGTGGCTTTGCGTATCGGTCGATACCCGATACCGATCCGATATTATGGTTGACTTAACAAGCTACATAACTCTACATGTGGAACAGAAAATACCAAAGGCAATGGCATCAGGCAGACTACACAGTTCTTTGCTCTAAATTAGGGGTGTCCAAACTAACGGTCCAGTTTTTATTGGCCCGCAGCAAATTCTGAAAACATAATTGAATATGCCCCGCACAAGAAGCTTGAGCTCAGCTTCTCAGTTTCCACACTAGATGGTGTAATGTATTTGGACTGTGTGGTTACCCGTACTGGGGGGTGGAGCTAGAGGTATGGCGGGCGGATGGCATGTTGTAGCTAGGAGAGACTGCGGCTAAAAAGAAACGAACATCAATACATGATTGACTCACTGCTTCCCTAAAACCTGGTCGTCTTGTCAAGTTATTTCTCATGGTATAGAGAAACATTACAGATGGAGCCCGCCACACAAAGTGTTTGACGTCCCATTAACACCCCCCCGGAAGAGAAGCGAACACGCAGCGTTTGACATCCGATTAGCCGACCGCCCCCCCCCATTCGGGAGAGAAGCGAACGCGCAGCCTTTGACGTCCCATTAGCAACCCGAAGAGAAGCGAACGCGCAGGGTTTGACGTCCGCTTAGCAACCCGGGGAGAGAAGCGAACGTTCGCTCCATGTTTGCATTTGTTTAGAAAACTCTCGTGGCATGCGGCACACGTGCTGCTGACGTATGACGTAGCCCGCGTCCCAATAAATTAAGGAAAGTATCGGCTCACAGATCGGCTGCATTTTCCGATACCCGATCCATCTATTTTGTTGATATCGGGGCCGATATCCGATCCAGATATCGGATCGGTGCATCTCTAGTTCGTATGGAGCGTGTTTGAAGTGAACAGCAGAGAAGAAAGCGCATCTGTAATGGCGGCCTCCGTATCATATCCGGATTAAAAAAACAAAACTTTTTTTTTTTGTACCCATGCGCACCCCAGATTTTAGGACAATAAATTAGTTAAATTTTGCGCATTATACATGGAAAAAAACGGTAAAAAAAAAAAATGGCAGCTGAACTCTATGGACATTAAAGCAGCCTTTTTGCAAAGTAAAGAGTTAACCAGAAATGTCTACATTCCCCCCCCCAACCCCCCAGGAAGCACAGAGCAAAGGAACTGTGTGAAAATTGAAAAAGTGTGTTTATGGCCGGGCAGACGCTTCTCTGTACTGGTACAACAGGGTGAAAGACATTATGCAGCAGTCAGGAGGTACTGTGTCAAAAGTGGAGCCTGCAGTGTTTTACTGGTTAGATGACTCTGGCAATGTGATGGGAGTCCTTCCTTGTCATGTGGACGACTTCATCTGGAGGGGTTCAGAAAGATTCTCCATGACAGTAATTTCACACTTGAAAGCTGTCTTTCAAATTGGACGTTTAGAACACAACAGCTTCAGCCCCATTGGAATGGAGGTTCTCTCTGTGTAGCATGAAATACAGGTGCAACAATGGACGTACATAAAAAATCTTCAACTCATTCCTATTGACCCCACCTGAGCCACACAGCGAGAGGCCCTCTTAACAGACACTGAACATGACATGCTCAAGTCAAAGATTGGCCAGATACTGTGGGTAGCAAGACAAAGCAGACCTGACATAATGTGTGACATATCCATCCTAGCATCCAGTACAAAGCATGCCACAGTCCAGACTCTGCATTGTGCAAATAAACTGATCAGGAAACTTATGTCAGAGGACGTGACTTCGAACTTTCAGTACTTGGGAAAAGACAGCTCCCTAAAGTCAAAGTCAAAGTCACTTTATTCTCAATCCCTTCATATGTCAAGACACACAAAGAAACCGAAATTCCGTTTCCTCCATCCCACGGTGACGAGACACAGTACACGATAAACATACAAGTAGGCGACACAAAATAAAAACAAGAAGGCACAAACAATAACTAATAAATAAATAAAATGAGTGATGAATAAATAATAAACAAATAACCCAATAAATAAGAGGAGAAAAACTGAGCCAGTGTGCGTACAGCAGACAGTAAGCATAGCGCAAAGTACAGGACGCTACGCAGAAAGGGGGGGCGAGTTCAGGATCCTAACAGCCTGGAGTATGAAGCTGTTGGAGAGTCTGGTGGTGCGGGAGCGCAGGTTCCTGTACCTCTTCCCAGAGGGCAGAAGCTCAAACAAAGAGTGAGCGGGGTGACTCACATCACTCAAAATCGTGGTCGCCTTGCGGGTGAGATGGGAGGTGTAAATGTCCTTCAATGTCCTGGTAGTGTTCAGTGATTTGTCCATGGGAAATCTTCCAGATGGAGGAACTCAAGGGGGGTTATATGCATCATGCTTATGGGAGAAACTGGAAGATTCTCACCTATATGCTGGCAATCAAAGAGGATCAGGAGAGTTGTTCGAAGCACTTTAGCAGGAGAGACTTTGGCACTTTGAGACGGTATTGACAGTGCGGTCTTTTTAGCCACACTGTATTCAGAGCTCACCACAGGTGACTGTAAACGAAACAATTTGCCTATTGTTTGTGTAACCGACAACCACTCTCTTTTTGACGCTATCAAATCCACCAAATCTGTAACAGAGAAAAGACTCAGACTCCAGATCAGCAGTATGAAGGAACTACTCAGCTCTGGGACAATTCAGCAGATCCTGTGGTCAGCGACTAAGGAGCAACTCGCTGACTGACCAAGAAAGGGGCGCCTGCACTCGTTTTGTTGAGGGCCCTCAGGGAAGGTGTATGGCAGCTTAAAAACTTAATGGACTTGACACAAAAGACTTTTTGTTCATACTGTTCTACTCTTGTTATTAAAGCTGAAACCTTAAATTTGGTTGTATGTTAAGGTAAAAAAAAAAAATGGAAGGAAATGCCACTAGGCATTTGCACTGCTTTTCTTTAAAGAAAAAAGGGGAGTTTGTTATGCTTTTCCTACTGCACGTTTGTTATATGCATTTGTTATGTGCTTTTCCTACTGCGCATGTGCAGACGTGTTGTATGTTGGGAGTCAAGGGAATGATTCGGTGGTGGTAAAGTTGTCACGTTGTGCAGGTGTACAAGTAAAGTAAGTCTAGTGAGACGCACAGTTGTCGTTATTGTCGTTATTCAACTTAACAATCTGAAGCTTCTGTTTGTCAGCAGAGTTTGTATTATTGCCATTGCCCTGGCAGGGAGCGCTTTTGTGAGTTTGAGTAGGAGGCCTTTGTCCCAGACAGTATCATAGGCGATTGTGAGATCGAGAAACACAGTCCCTGTCGTCAGTCTGCTCTCGAAACCATCTTCGATGGTGGATAGGGCCAGTACTTGTTCTCCTGTGGTGCGGTCCTTGCGGAAACCTGCCTGATCCACACAAAGAAGTTCCTCTACTCCTGGCGAAATACGTTGTAGAATTAGTCGTTCCGAGATTTTGAAAGGAACGCTGAGTAGGACGATTGGGCGGTAGCTGGCTGGCAGTTTGTGGTCTTTGCCACGTTTTAGTATGACAATAACGTTTGCTGTCAAACATTTCTTTGGGATCGAATTTGTTTTTACAAACCTAGTGTAGAATTGTGTCAGCCAGGTTTGGGCTCAGGGGCCATGTTGATTCGTGAGCTCTGGAGAGATGTTGTCATATCCTGCTGCCTTTCCACATTACAGGCCCTGCAAGACCTTCTCCAGTTCAGCAACCTCAAAAAGCTCGGTAATTCTATCCTCTCTGAGCACTTGTTGGTGTTTCTTTAGCTCAGATGAAACTGCTCTTCTGGTGGGTTTGTCTTGAGTTACCGTATTTTTTGCACCAAAAGGCGCACTGGATTATAAGGCGCACCCTCATTGAATTTTTTATTTTAGAAATTATTTCATGTATAGGGCGCACCGGATTAAAAGGCGCATAAAATAGAAGCTATACTGCAACAAACTGAGGTTGACTAGGGTTGCGGTATGCATCCACTAGCCAATAACCAATGAGCCCTCTGTGAATAATCGCGTTTCTCAAACAATCTCCTATAAAATGATCAGAACTGACTAAAGTTCGATCTAACACTGGTACTGCTTACCGATGTTTCCCTTCCATAATGATCCGTAAATTTACTCAAAACATTAACAAAGCAGCCTATTTTGACATGAAATAGCCTTGTGCGGAAAGCAGCTATTATGATAGCATTAGCCACCCGCAAACTCCCATGGGCCTCAGCTCGCAAACTCCCATGAGCCTCAGCCCGCAGACCCCCATGAGCCTCAGCAAAGTGTAAACAATCGCGTTTCTCAAACGATCTCCTATAAAATAAAATGATCGTAACTGACTAAAGTTAGATCTAACACAGTGGTACTGCTTACCTATGTTTCCCTTCCATATCAATCCGTAAATTTACTCGAAACATTAACGGAGCAGCCTATTTTGAAATGAAATGAAATAACAACAGCTATTCGGTGACGCCCCCTGACGACAGTTGCCGTAATGTTAGGAAGCGATGCGACCTTGTAATTTACTAGTCGTACTAAAACGTACTGAAACATTTTGGCAGAGCACTGTGTACAACCAGTATCCATCCATCCATCCATCCATCCATCCATCCATCTTCTTCCGCTTATCCGGGGTCGGGTCGCGGGGGCAGCAGCTTCAGGAGGGACTCCCAGACGTCCCTCTCCCCAGCCACTTCATCTAGCTCATCCCGGGAGATCCCAAGGCGTTCCCAGGCCAGCTGAGAGACATAGTCTCTCCAGCGCGTCCTGGGTCGTCCCCGGGGTCTCCTACCGGTGGGACATGCCCGGAACACCTCCCCAGGGAGGCGTCCAGGAGGCATCCTGATGAAATGCCCTAGCCACCTCATCTGGCTCCTCTCAACGTGGAGGAGCAGCGACTCTACTCCGAGTCTCTCCCGGATGACCGAACTTCTCACCCTATCTCTAAAGGAGAGCCCGGACATCCTGCGGAGAAAACTGATTTCGGCCGCTTGTATCCGGGATCTCGTTCTTTCGGTCACGACCCATAGCTCGTGACCATAGGTGAGGGTAGGAGCGTAAATCGACCGGTAAATTGAGAGCTTTGCCTTTTGGCTCAGCTCTCTCTTTACCACGACGGACCGGTACAAAGTCCGCATTACTGCCGACGCTGCACCAATCCGCCTGTCGATCTCGCGCTCCATCCTCCCCTCACTCGTGAACAAGACCGCCAGATACTTAAACTCCTCCACTTGGGGCAGGATCTCATCCCCGATCCGGAGAGGGCATTCCACCCTTTTCCGATCGAGGACCATGGACTCGGATTTGGAGGTGCTGACCCTCATCCCGACCGCTTCACACTCGGCTGCGAACCGCTCCAGTGAGAGCTGGAGATCACGGCCTGAAGAAGCCAACAGCACCACGTCGTCTGCAAAAAGCAGAGACGCGATGCTGACCTCCCCAAACCGGACACCCTCAACGCCTCGGCTGCGCCTAGAAATTCTGTCCATAAAAACTATGAACAGAATCGGTGACAAAGGGCAGCCTTGGCGGAGTCCAACCCTCACTGAGAACGAATCCGACTTACTGCCGGAAATGCGGACCAAACTCTTCCTGACAGGGGATTCCACCAGACGTTCCCAGCAGACCCTCACAGAGCGTTTGGGTCTGCCTGGTCGGACCGGCATCTTCCCCCACCATCGGAGCCAACCCACCACCAGGTGGTGATCAGTTCACAGCTCCGCCCCTCTCTTCGCACGAGTGTCCAAAACATGCGGCCGCAAATCCGATGACACGACTACAAAGTCGATCATCGAACTGCGGCCTAGGGTGTCCTGGTGCCAAGTGCACACATGGACACCCTTATGTTTGAACATGGTGTTCATTATAGAAAATCCGTGTCGAGCACAGAAGTCCAACAATAGAACACCGCTCGGGTTCAGATCGGGGGGGCCGTTCCTCCCAATCACGCCCTTCCAGGTCTCACTGTCATTGCCCACGTGAGCATTGAAGTCACCCAGTAGAACGATGGAGTCCCCAGAAGGAGCGCTCTCCAGCACTTCCTCCAGGAACTCCAAGAAGGGTGGGTACTCTGAGCTGCCGTTTGGTGCATAGACACAAACAACAGTCAGGACCCGTCCCCCCACCCAAAGGCGGAGGGAGGCTACCCTCTCGTTCACCGGGGTGAACCCCAATGTGCAGGCGCCCAGCCGGGGGGCAATAAGTATACCCACACCTGCTCGACGCCTCTCACCGTGGGCAACTCCAGAGTGGAAGAGAGTCCAGCCCCTCTCGAGAGGGCTTGAACCGGAACCCAAACTATGCGTGGAGGCAAGTCCGACTATATCTAGTCGGAACTTTTCTGCCTCGCACACCAGCTCGGGCTCCTTTCCAGCCAGAGAGGTGACATTCCATGTCCCAAGAGCCAGCTTCTGCAGCCGGGGATCAGACCGCCAAAGTCCCTGCCTTTGGCCGCCGCCCAGCTCGCACTGCACCCGACCCCTTTGGCCCCTCCTACAGGTGATGAGCCCATGGGAAGGGGGACCCACGTTTCCTTTTCGGGCTTTGCCCGGCCGGGCCCCATGGGCGAAGGCCCGGCCACCAGACGCTCGCCTTTGGGCCCCGCCTCCAGGCCTGGCTCCAGAGGGGGGCCCCGGTGACCCGCGTCCGGGCGAGGGAAATCTGTTTCCATATATATTTTTCATCATAAGGGGCTTTTTGAGCCGTGCTTTGTCTGGCCCCTCACCTAGGACCCGTTTGACATGGGTGACCCTACCAGGAGCATGAAGCCCCAGACAACATGGCTCCTAGGATCATAGGGGCACGCAAACCCCTCCACCACGATAAGGTGACGACTCATGGAGGGGACAGTATGGATCAACAAATTCGTCAATTGATCCGTATATAAGGCGCTCTGTATTATAAGGCGCACTGTGTTTTTTTGAGTAAAATATACGTTTTTAAGTGCGCCTAATAGCGCGGAAAATACGGTACTTTTGCAATAGCCAGTAGGTGGGATGCAACTTGATTGGATGTGACGGATGCTCGGTTTTGGCTGGGGGGCTTTTGTGCAGCTCCTAGACGGCAGATGAGACTCCAGCATTTCCTGCTAGAGTGTGTAAAGTTCAGGTAAGCTACTGTCTCCTACCATTTCCTTTGCCGAGCTGTAGTTAGATTCAAGATTTTTTCAAGATTCAAGAGTTTTTATTCGCCATGTTTGAGCATGCCAAACAAGGAATTTGACTTCGGTAAAACACACCCTCTGTTCAACATTTAGGTGACCAACAACACTCAGGACATGTGAAAAATGGCAAAAACAGTGTAGACAAATTCAAAAAGGTGTGAAGAGCAGGATGTTATTGCCCAGTAATGACTCTGAGACTCTATGAGTGGTGTGAGTTCATCAGAGCAACAGCCTGGATGAAGAAGCTGTCTCTGTGTCTGCTGGTATTGGCGTACCGAGCTCTATAACGCCGTCCGGAGGGGAGTAGTTCAAACAGACTGCAACCTGGTAGAGAAAGGTCTGTAGAGATGTTCCTTGCACGTTTCCTGGTCGTGGACAGGTACAAGTCTTGGATAGATGGGAGGTCGATTCCAATGATCTTTTCTGCAGTCCTGATTGTCCGTTGCAGTCTGTGCTTGTCTTGTTTGGAGGCCGATCCAAACCAGACAGTGATGGAGGTGCAGAGGACAGACTGGATGATGTCAGTGTAGAAGGTCTTCAGAAGCTCGCGCGGCAGGTTGAACTTCTTGAGCTGTCTCAGGAAGTACAGCCTCTGCTGAGCCTTCTTCCGGACAGAGTCTATGTGGCCGGTCCATTTCAGGTCCCGAGAGATTGTGGTTCCCAGGAACTTGAAGGTGTCTGTGAAGAGAATAGTATTACTGCGGATAGTGAGGGGTAAAAGTGGTGAAGGGTCTCGCCTGAAATCCACTGTCATCTCCACGGTCTTGAGCGGGTTCAGCTCCAGATGGTTTTGGCTACACCAGTGGACCAGCCGCTCCACCTCCTGTCTGTACGCAGTCTCATCACCGTCCTGGATCATTCCGATGAGAGTGGTGTCGTCTGCATACTTCAGGAGCTTCACAGGAGAGTCACCTGAGGAGAAATCATTGGTGTAGAGAGAGAAGAGCAGTGGGGAGAGGACGCACCCCTGAGGGGCTCCAGTATTGGTGGTCCGGGTGTCAGATGTGATGCCCCCCAGCCTCACACGCCGTCTCCTGTTGGTCAGGAAGCTGGTAATCCACTGACAGGTGGAGGCAGATACCGCCAGCTGGATGGGCTTCTGTTGGAGGATGTCAGGAGCGATGGTGTTGAACGCCGAGGTGAGGTCCACGAACAGGATCCTGGCATACGTTCCTGGGGTGTCCAGGTGATGCAGGATGTAGTGCAGTCCCATGTTGACCGCATCATCCACTGACCTGTTTGCCCGGTAGGCAAACTGGAGGGGGTCAAGCAGGGGGACCGTGACCTCCTTCAGGTGGTTCAGCACTAACCTCTCGAAAGATTTCATGACCACAGATGTCAGTGCGACGGGTCTATAGTCATTCAAACCTGTAATGGCGGCCTTCTTGGCCACTGGAACGATGGTGGAGCTCTTGAAGCACGAGGGCACCTCACACAGCTCCAGAAAACGGTTGAAGATCCGTGCAAAGGTGGGCGCCAGCTGCTCAGCGCAGACTTTCAAGCAGGAAGGTGACACACCGTGACACAATTCAATGAGATGGTCTACTATCTCAGGGTCCCCTGATGTTTTGTAGGCTTGGAGGAGCGCAGCGCTTTCTTTGTCCAGGCATGGGACGTACAGGGGTCGGTAGCCTCATGTGAGTGGGCAGCTTTGTAGCGCTGCAGGAGCGATTGTAGGCTTCATCTACAGTGATGGTGTGGAGTAGGATGGTGACAACACTCCTATCCAGCGTTTCACTGTAGTTCTTCCAGTAGGCTTTGCGGAAGTTGGGCTATTTATGACTGGGAGCTGTAGGCCAACGTGTACGAGCAAGGGGCGGTGTTGACTGTGTGGAAAGTCGTCAAGGATGAGGATCTGAGCAGGATAGGGCGTTCCATTCAAAGAACTGACCCAACACCTGGCGAAGTGGAAAGTTCCTCTTTGTTTGGGATCGTGTGTCAGGGCATGGTCATTTTTAGATGCCCAGTCTGAAAGTGCCTCTCCATCGCTATCCGCTGCTGGGTATCCCCAGTCAGGGTGGTGGCTGTTGAAATCTCCTACATAGATGGCAGGGTGGGGTAGTGTGGGTAGGACCTGCAGATGCCAGTTGGCACTAGGGGGCTTGTACGCATTGACAATATTGAAACCACCGATAGTTATGGTGTCAGAGAAATGTGTTGTCAAGTGGTTTGCCAGAGCGCACATAGGTGGCCCGTCCATGTTTGGCATGTGGGATGTAGCACAGGAGGTCAAAGCCTTTGATGGTAAAGGGGCCCGCTTCCTCTGTGCCAATGTGAGTCTCTTGGAGGCAGATAACGTCAATCGAGTGTTGGAAGGCGCGGACTTCATTTTTGTGTATCAATAAATGTATATTAAACCATATAAGTGCATATGTTATTATTAGAACAACAAATAATAGTTTCAAACATGTAAATACTATATTAATTGTATTCATGACATACAGAAAATAATGTATAAATAATATAAATTTAAATATGATACGTGTGTGTGTGTGAGTGTGTTTGTGTGTGCGTGTGTGTATGTAGATGTCGCGAAAGTACACATTCTGTAAATATGTTTTTAGAACTCTTATTATTATAAACAACTTTTTTATAACAAGATACAAGTGTACATACTGTAAATATGTTTTTAAGAACTCTTTTATTATAAACAACTTTTTTATCACAACGTACAAGTGTATGTACTGCAATTGTGTGGGCACTCGCTGCATTCTGCTGGCGTGCAGGCAACCTTCGTGCCATAATCCCTCAATTTATAATTTTTATTTTGAATTTTTGTTATTTTTGGTGGGGGTCCGCGATGTACTGAAGCCGTGATAAATGAACTGCGATGTAGCGAGGGATTACTCTACACCAGGGTTGTCAAACTCATTTTTTTCGCGGGCCGCATTGTAGTCATAGCTTCTTTCGGAGGGCCATTATGACTGTCAAACTATTTAAAGAAAAAAAGATATTAAAAGTGAAGACAATTTGCAATTCTAGTAATGACACACGAATTTGATGCACAATTTGTCTTCGCGGGCCACATAAAATGATGTGGCGGCCCGTATCTGGCCCCCGAGCCTTGTGTTTGACACCTGTGCTGTACACCAACATCTTTACACTATTGGCCGGTTGACTATACTCATTGTCATGTTCCGGTCATCGGTCAATCTAATCCATTTACCGGCAAGCGCAAATCATTGCTCGGTCGAATAAACAACTTTCCCGAGAACTTATTAGCAGGTTGGAGTTAGCTTTTTCCCCCCCAACACTTTATTTGTACTCGTATAACACAATCTTTTTTACTACATAATCACTACAAATTATTGACACAAACAGACAGTACAAGACAAGAGCACATCAAAATTGGAAAAATAAATTCGACTTACATGTGAAACATAACCGATAAAAAGAAATACGTGCACACAAATAAGAAAGCTAGCAAAGGTACCGTAATTTTCGGACTATAAGTCGCAGTTTTTTTCATAGTTCGGGTCGGGGGGGCGACTTATACGCAGGAGCGACTTATATATGTTTTTTTTCACAAATATTTACTTGATCATTAACACATCACTTACTTACAAGTATAGTTGACCACTTCACATGTTATTTTTCACATGCTTTGATATCTTTATCTTGAACATATTCAAAACATGAAAAATAGAGAGAAAAAATCAAATAAAGTAATTAACACTTTAAAGCGCCATATCCTCTGGACATGTCCTCTGTCACTAGGATGACATAAAGGACGAGAAATTTGATCGATGGATTTAATGATTTGGAGTGACACAAATGGTTTGATAATATTGTTGTTTATGTGATAGTTATTTAAAATATAGTTTATATATCGTTGTATGGGCCTGTGGAATAATTAGAACTGCGGCGCGGCACACGGCATTGTTGACAAAGGACGATCGATCGATAAAAGACGAGAAATTTGATCGATGGATTTAATGATTTGGAGTGACACAAATGGTTTGATAATATTGTTGTTTATTTGATAGTTATTTAAAATATAGTTTATATATCGTTGTATGGGCCTGTGGAATAATTCAAACTGCGGCGCGGCACACGGCATTGTTGACAAAGGACGATCGATGGATTTAATTAATTGGAGTGACTCAGATGGTTTTATAAACGTGTTATTTATGTAATAGTTTTTTTTAAATAACTGAATGTTACGTCAGGCCCGTTCTCAGCTCCTCGTTTGTGTTTGTCACGTTAGCATACCGTATCGTTTAGCCTGTTGTTGCTCGTTCATGTCTGTTCTTGGTGTTGGATTTTGTCGAATAAATCGCCCCCCAAAATGCGACTTATACTCCGGAGCGACTTATATATGTTTTTTTTTTCACTTTTTTGGGCATTTTATGGCTGGTGCGACTTATACTCCGTAGCGACTTATAGTCCGAAAATTACGGTACTCTCAATACATAGATACTCGGTACTATGAACTGCCAGGAATTTAAAGCCATTATCCACCAAGGATGTCTGAAAGGGTTGATGAATATGAACACTGTGAATACGCACGTTGGAGTGATCAGTTGTTTTCTAACCCAACTTTGTGCGCGTGCGTGCCTGTCCTCAGCTACACGTACGAGCGCATCGACGGACGCGTCCGCGGCAACCTGCGTCAGGCGGCCATTGACCGTTTCTGCAAGCCGGACTCGGACCGCTTTGTGTTCCTGCTGTGCACGCGGGCGGGCGGGCTGGGCATCAACCTGACGGCCGCCGACACCTGCATCATCTTCGACTCGGATTGGAACCCGCAAAACGACTTGCAGGTAGCCGCTCGCCCTGCCTTTGGGGGGGTTCTCCGACCGAGCCCTGTTTTTTTAAATTAATTAATTTATTTTTATTTAGCACACACATAATAACATAAATGTCATATAAAGAAAACAAAATGAAGAAAATGGTCATGCGCAAGGAAGACTAGAAACCCTGACGGGCTTATAAGGTGTCTCCCTCAGATTTCAAGTTAAAATTAAAGAAAGTTTTATAAAAAATATATAATCAATCAATTAGCCGACCATTTTAAGTAGGATTGAAATCAATGTATTTACAAAGGGATGGTAATAATAACTTAATAAACAAATAATGTTAATAGATCCTTAGAAACAAATAATAGCAACATCAAGGCAAACTAATAACAGTAACCAAGGTAACAAGCAACCTAACTCAGGTAATACTACTATAGTTCATAGTGCATATGTGATTTGTCACATTTGTGAATATTAGGGATGTAAATCCCGGGTTTTGTCACGATACGATATCCTATCGATACAAAGAATCGCGATACGATATTTGCCGATATCTTAAAGCCTGCTGTGATTCATTCACGATACATCACGATATAGTGCTCTACGATCGATATAGAACAATATCCTGATTTATAACTCATTCATACGCAAAATCAACAAGGTACTGCAAACTCTTTATTTAAGAAATTACAAAGTGCTTCCAAACGAATGACTTTAAGCCCAAAGGGGAGTGAATTTCCTCGTCTTCTTGGACACTAGCCATAGCACCAGCCCAGGAGCCGCGTAGTTGTCGGCTCCCCTTTCACGTGCCTGCTTTGCTCACAACACAACACGCTGCGCACTGCTCCCGGAAAGAGGAAGCAAGCAACAATGAATTGGATTTCAAAATAAAGTCGCGTCTAATGTCCAAGGTCAAAAACGGGCGATATAGATCGATGTTTACGTTTAGCATCGATGCCAACAAATCGTAGAGCATTATATCGATTAATCGATGTGTATCGATGAATTGTTACACCCCTAGTGAATATGTGTCGTTTAACAGCAGTTTTAAACATGAAGGACGAAAGGTCAAAGAAATGGATAGGAAGTTGATTAAATACTTTGGCACCCCTGAAATGAAGACTACATTTGGACAGGGAAGTTCGTATGTGGGGCAACTCAACTCTAGCCTTATTTCTGGTGTTATGACAGTGATAGTCTTCCCTTCTCCTGTAAAAGCTATTGAGTGTATTGGGGAATAGATTGTGGGTTGCTTTGAAGACAAACTGAGCTGTGTGGAGAAAGTTTACCTGGTATAAGCTGAGAATTGATAGTTCCTGGAATAGCGGTAGTGAATGAACAAGGTAGTTAGCATATAGAATGATTCGGACACAACGCTTTTGTAGACAGTAAATGCGATTCAACGTGGTAGGATGAGTGCTGGCCCAAATTACGTTGGAAGAACTGATATATGGGTAGATTCGGGAGTAATCAAAACGCTGTGTGTCCCCCTCCCCCGCCAGGCTCAGGCGCGCTGCCACCGCATCGGCCAGAGCAAAGCGGTCAAGGTGTACCGCCTCATCACCAGGAATTCCTACGAGCGAGAGATGTTTGACAAGGCTAGCCTCAAGCTGGGCCTGGACAAGGCCGTCCTCCAGGACATCAACCGCAAGGGCGGCCTCAATGGGGTGAGACATGTCCGTCTGGCTGGGCCAGCAGGGCAATGTGACAAAAGTCCTCATAATTTAGTCCTTTAGTCCTTCAGTGACTTCAAAACTACAGTACTAAAACTCGACCATGCCGTATTCGCCTCATGGCCAGTCGTCACACATGTTCGATGCTTTGTCCGAGACTTAACGCAAATTTGATTGGCAGATACTTGCCATTTCATTGCAAAAATCAATGTCATAATTTGACGGTGAGTCACTAAACAAAATTTCCTCCACTCCAGGCATGTCCTTTGCTGCAGTTGTTGTCAGCACATACGGTTCGGATTGAAAAAAACAATATTTTTAAACAGTTTTGTCTTTTTGCACAGAATTGTCTCAAATAGATTAATCCATCTTGTGATCATATCAGGGATCATCTTTCTTTCTTTTTTTTTTAACTCAGTGACCTGTGATTCTTATTCTTGTACCAGAATCAGAATCATTGGCCAAGTTTGTGCATGCTAAACAAGGAATTTGACTCCGGTTGATCCAAGTGACTAACAACATTCAGGTTACTAACAACATTTAAGTGGCAAGAACAGGGTATTATTGCCCAGTGATGTCTCTGAGACTCTATGAGTGGTGTGAGTTCATCAGAGCGACACCCTGGGGAAAGAAGCTGTGTCTGCTGGTTTTGGCATACAGCGCTCTGTAACGCCGTCCGGAGGGGAGTAGTTTTAAACAACTGTGACCTGGGTTAGGAGCAGGGCCGGACTGGGAGATTTTTTCAGGCCAGGAGTTAGTTATGTAACCAGGCCACCCTGGCCTTGCCCACACGTGCATGTTCACACCCACACTTAAATGTATGAGCACAAGCAAAACGCATTTGTGCGCACACACATGCACACAATCATTCTTTGGGTTTTGTTGTGGGTGTACCGGAAAAACAAATCAAAATGTCTAAAATGAGGATGAGCAAAATAATCGAAAGGTCTCTCTGAGTCTGACTGTCTGTCTGTGTGTGTCCTGAGTTGGCCTTTCCCTTGCACTGCTCCCTGGACTTGTCTTGCCAGTATACTCTGCATCTGCTGGGAGTGTCAGAACAACCAGCATAATAATTATATTATTGATAAGAATACATTTAATCAATATCAAAAGAATGATATGGTTAAATATACGCTTTTTTCCCCCAAATGTTTCATGCATACATAGTCATACCTATCAGCTAGTGACCTAGTACTGGGCCTACTTTCTGAAGCACCAAAACTGGCAATATTTCCACCTTTGAATAAGAAACAAATACATATATTTTAATATTACCGTAATTTTCTGACTAAAAGTCGCACCGGAGTATAAGTCGCACCAGCCATAAAATGCCCAAAAAAGCGAAAAAAAAACATATATAAGTCGCTCCGGAGTATAAGTCGCATTTTGGGGGGCAATTTATTCGACAAAACCCAACACCAAGAACAGTCATGAACGAGCAACAACAGGCTAAACGATAGGTATGCTAACGTGACATAAACACAAACTAAGAGCTGAGAATGGCCCTGACGTAAAATTCAGTTATTCAAAAAACTATTACATAAATAACACGTTAATAAAACCATCTGCGTCACTCCATTCATTAAATCCATCAAACGTCCTTTGTCAACAATGCGTGCGCGCCGCTGACGGCTCTTGCACTTAAAAATATTCCACAGGCCCATATAACGATATATAAATTATATATCAAATCACTATTATATAAGCAATAATGTTATCAAACCATCTGTGCACTCTAAATCATTAAATCCATCGATCCATTCCTCGTCCTTTGTCAACATCGCCGCGCGTGCGCCCTGACGTCTGCCTCGTCGTTATTCCACAGATCTACTATATAACTATATTGTAGCGTTAACAAAGTTCAAGGAAAGACGTGGGTTTGGTAAACGGCTCTTTATTTAACAAAACAAACTAACAGGCGTGTGGCGGTGTGGACTTCCAGCCATGGAAGTGGAAGACAGCTCCATAGAATAGGACCGGGCGTCCGTAAAAGCCATGACCGAGCCCCATCCACCGTCCTCGGACAGCCACCCGGCTGAGCGCCGGCCCTCGACTTCCATCCACGGAGGTGAAAGACAGCTCGGTAGAGTAGGACCGGGCGTGCGTAAAAGCATTGTCCGAGCCCCATCCACCGTCCCTGGACGAGTCGATCTTTGTCCTGTATGTAAACAACCGCCGCGCTGCTGACACGACGTCAGCATGACCATTTCCCGTGACTCCCGGTTCAAGATGGTGGACAGGTCTGCACGTCGTCAACCAGCTAAAGCGATCATCTAGTGTTTCTATGTATCTCTATGAAGCCAAATCACAAAGTAGTAGTAGAAGAAGAAGCACATGTGCTTGGCGCTTTGCTGAAGGGCTGCTGACGTCAGCAGCGCGACGTCGCGCGTCACTTGACGGAGCTCTCTTTCACTTCCGTGGATTGAAGTCGGGCGCCGGCGCTCGGCCGGGTGGCTGTCCAAGGACGGAAGTCCACGCCGCCACACGCCTGTAAGTATGTTTTGTTAAATAAAGAGCCGTTTACCAAACCCACGTCTTTCCTTGAATTTTGTTAACGCTACAATATAGTTATATAGTAGATCTGTGGAATAACGACGAGGCAGCGCGACGGACAATGATTGACTCGACGAGCTGCTGCTGACGCGACGTTGCTCTGCTGTCATCACTTGAAATTCAAATTACAGTAATCCCTTGCTACATTGCGGTTCGTTTATCGCGGTTTCCCTTTTTTTTTTAGGGGGAAAATCTTTGAAAAAAAAAACATATATAAGTCGCTCCTGAGTAAAAGTCGCCCCCCCCCCACCCAAACTATGAAAAAGAAACGCGACTTATAGTCCGAAAATTACGGTAATTTAGCCAGGCCCAGTTACAAAGTTTAGAGGAATGTGCAAGTAAGAAAGACTAACAAATGACTCTTCAACTTACAAAATCAACTAGAACTAAATCTAACAATAAATCAGCAGAGGGACAGCCTTATTTCATGGCAGCGGCATGACCTTTTGTCTCCGGAACATCTGACACACCTCCTCGCGGATCTGAAGTGCGGGCGCGGCTTCTGAAAGAGAGAGAGTAGTGATAACAACGATGGAGGTGTGAACAGGAGGGTTGTGGGGGCAGGTGTGGTTATTGATTGTGATTCAGGAGGTCCTGTTGTGTGGGTGGACCGTTCAAACCTGCAGTAAAACCTGTTTTCCTCCTTGGCTTTGCGCAGCATCCTGAGGTTTGGGTGTAAACAATGTTACATATATATATATATATATATATATATATATATATATATATATATATATATATATATATATATATATATATATATATATATATATATATATATATATATTTACATATAAATTGCTCCTGAGTATAAGTTGCCCCCTCCCCCACCCAAACTATGAAAAAAACCGCGACTTATAGTCCGGAAAATACGGTATTTGAAAATGGAGGCAAGCCAAAATGGAAATCACAATGTCCTTTCCAAGGACGCTCCCGTAGAACGAGAGACAGCAAGTCGGGGCTACGATTGGGTGTAGTGCGCGTTGGTGACAACGTTGAGGTTTCGGCAGGTCTGTGATGCGCTTTGGGGCGGGGGTGCAGGTGCAGCAGCTGTCCAAGCTGGAGCTGGAGGACTTGCTGAAGAAAGGCGCTTACGGTGCTTTGATGGACGAAGAGGACGAAGGCTCCAAGTTCTGCGAGGAGGACATCGACCAGATCCTGCAGAGACGTACGCAGACCATCACCATCCAGTCGGAAGGCAAAGGCTCCACCTTTGCCAAGGTGAGTCACAAAGAGTCATCGTTTCCTCTTACTGCTCATTCTCTGTTTTGATTGCTACGTCTGTTTTGGCCGTTTATAATGAGTCAGAGTTCTTGCTCAGCTTTCGGGTCCAATCGGTCTGTCAAATCCACTTTGTGACATGTCAACTTTTTTATTTTGTTGATGTTGTCCAGGCCAGCTTTGTCTCCTCGGGTAACCGCACAGACATCTCTCTTGACGACCCCAACTTCTGGCAGAAGTGGGCCAAGATCGCCGAAGTGGAGATCGACTCCAAGTCGGAGAAGGTACAAAAAAGATGAGCTGACGATGCAATTCGCATGTTTGCTGATCCGCCTCCCTTCCGCCCTGGCCCGCGCGGTGCTCAGGAGTCGCTGGTGATCGACACGCCCCGCGTCCGGAAGCAGACGCGCCACTACAATTCCTTCGAGGATGACGAGCTAATGGAGTTCTCGGAGCTGGACAGCGACTCGGAGGAGAAGCCGTGCCGCACCCGCCGCCTGGGGGAGCGCAGCCGCCGCTACCTGCGTGCCGAGTGCTTCCGCGTGGAGAAGAACCTGCTCATCTTTGGGTACAATCAAGTTGGCGTCATCTGTTAGGGCAGCAACCACTTGGATTATTTTAAGAGGCAATTCATCTGTCCATAACTTTGTCATTGGATCAGATTTCATTTAAAAAAACTAAACAGAACTGATATAATAAATGGCCAATCATAAATTAGGATTCAGTTCCTGATTGGTATGTTACATGTCAGAAAGTTGCTAAAAATGTTTAGCTTTCTTTTCCAAAGTAGAAGCACATATTTGCAAACGTCTTATTTTGCTAAACGCAACGATAATCAGTCCATTTTCATGGAGGACTACAAAAATGTGACAGTCGGTACTGTTTACGGGCTGAAGGTCCGAGGAGTTGATCAAATAGAAATCAGGAATTATGCTGTACGGGCATGTCATATGCATGGAAGATTGCTGAGTTTTTGGATCTTGCCGATGTGTGCAGGTGGGGCCGCTGGAAGGACATCCTCCACCACGGTCGCTTCAAGTGGCACCTGACCGAGAGAGACATGGAGGCCATCTGCAGGTCACCCGCCGCCGACATGTTACAGCACGCATGGATGATTGATTTAGAACAGATCAATGTATGATGGAAGGATGATGAATTAGTGAAACATTAAACACACATTGTTGATCCAAGAAAGAACGGATGATGAGTGAATAGTTGCTTGCATGTTACAAGGATGAAAAAATAAAACGGTGACTCAATGATGATGGTCGCTGAGGAGTGCTTTATAAATGAATGGATGGACAGACGGATGGATAAGATCACTAGATGTGTTTGTGCATGTCTGAGTGGTCGGATGAATGGATGGTTCCTGGATGGATGTTGAGATGGTGGTCGGATAGATGAATGAATGGGCCAATCATTTCTATAAATGAATTGTTGATATAAATCAGGGGTGTCAAACTCGTTTTTTTCACGGGCCGCATTGTAGTCATAGCTTCTATCGGAAGGCCATTATGACTGTCAACCCAAATAAATGTATGAGCACCTTATATTATATACAGTAAAAGCTACAAAACAAACTGACAAGCAACTCGTTTTCAAATCAGATGAGTAAAAGCTGGTCAAATATAAAAAAAAAAAAGACAATTAAAAGTGAAGACAATTTGCAATTCTAGTAATGACCCACGCATTTGATGCACAATTTGTTTTCACGGGCCACATAAAATGATGTGGCGGGCCGTATCTGGCCCTCGGGCCTTGAGTTTGAGATCAGTGATCTAAATGAAACGCTTGTATGTTCCGGCATATATTGTTGTCTTTTCTTTCTTCAGGGCTCTGCTGGTTTACAGTCTGAAGCACTACAAAGGTGACGACAAGATCAAGAGCTTCATCTGGGACCTGATCTCCCCCAGCAAGGAGGGCCAGGACCAGGACCAAGAGCTGCTCAACCACTCCGGTCGGTACCGCAGACTTTTACGAGTCCAGCTGTCTCCATCAACGAGGGTTGACTTCCGCGTGCGTGCGTGTCTGTGCCTCAGGTCTATCGGCACCGGTTCCTCGTGGACGCAAGGGCAACAGACCCAAGAGTCCGCTGACTGTTCCCGAGCTGAAGAATGCCGACTGGCTGGCCCACTGCAACCCCGAAGTGGTTCTGCAGGACGACAGCTATAAGAAACACCTCAAACAGCATTGCAACAAGTCAGAGCAGTCCTACCTTTTACTTCATTCACCCCCAAAAAAGAATTGCGTTGCAACTTTGACAAAGCCACATCAAATTTGGTGGACATGTGCATCATGAGTAGACCCACCTAAAAGTCTAGCGAAACCATATGCCCGAAAAGATACCGGTAGTGAGTGCATCTTGTTAAGCAGCCGACACACTCACCTCATTTTGGCCATTTTCGGTGACATTTAGGGAAGTAGTCTTGTCACTGTTAAAATTCAGCCCCTGAAATCAGAGAGAAATGTCTGTCGAAAGAAGACTCACCAAGTCCCACGAGAAGTCTGCCCTTTTTGTGTGAAACAGTCTGTTTTGCCATTTTCAGGGAGCCTTCACAAATGAACATTGTCAACGAGAACTTTCTGGCTAGAAAATACACAGGAAGCTTGAGTTCGAGGTGCCCTTTGATCAGGCTGGCCATTGCCAAGGCTCTTTCAATGGCAAACTCGCTCTACCAATATGAATTCTGACATTGAAGCCATTTCAACCTCGTATCATGCAGTTTTTGTCCAAGACAAGTCGATCCACTGAAAAGGAGGTGTGGCGTTTTGGCTTAAAGCCGCTGCATAATTGTGGCGTTTGCCGCAATGGACTCTTCTCACCTTGAATTGTGTTTGCGTGTTTGTGTGCAGGGTTCTACTGAGGGTGAGGATGTTGTACTACCTGAAGGTAGAGGTTCTGGGTGAAGCAGCCAATCAGGCTCTGGAGGGCACACCCGCCAGGTACAAGGCACCACACGTACTAACTCATAAATGTAGGACAATGCGCTGCCGCAAGCCATGATGTTTGGTCATTGTTTCAGTTCACGTCAGTGGTAGTCCCTCACGTTTCTGAATGCACGCACACACACACACAGACACACGCACACACCCACACACACACACACTGAAATGAAATGAAACGTTGTAAAGTCAGAGCTCCGCACGAGTGAAATTCATATTCATTTAATGACTCCAGTAAGCTGGACGTGTCGCTGCCTGACATCGACTACATCGAGATTCCGGCGTCGTGGTGGGATGCCGATGCGGACAAGTCTTTGCTTGTAGGCGTCCATAAACACGGTGAGTTACCTGACACAATGTTTGACGCGTGAAGAATAGGTACAGTGTTTGAAACATGCGCCCGAACAGGCTACGAGCGCTACAATGCCATGCGGGCCGACGCCGACTTGTGCTTCCTGGAGAGGGTCGGCATGCCCGACGTCACCGCGCTTACCACCGAGCTTTCCACCGAGCAGGGAGGAGCAGAGCCAGCTGCCGCTGCCGCCGACAGGTAGCGCTATGAAAAGGGGCAACTAAAAACAACAACAAAAACAAAGATAGCCAGAACAAAGCAAACAAAGTAACCTTAGCAATAACAACCTTAGCAAAAACAAGCGGATAAGAGTCAAGTAATATAAGGGTGGGTGCGCGCGCCTTTGTTCTTATTCTTTTGAGCAGCATTGCAAAAGTGGACGACGTCACAGAGAACGCAAACAGTCAAAGTGAAGGAGGAGACGACAACGACAAGGTACGTAGGGCATGCATCTTCCTCGGCAGCTCTGTGACGTTTGCCCCTTTGCACACCTTGTTCAGGGAGAGGAGAGCCGCTTGAGCACCGACGCCGCCAACAAGCCGGATGGCGGTGCTGCTGCCCCAGGTCAGTACCCCCTTTCGCGCGAGCCTCACTATCAAGTGGAGACTTTCACACAACTCATCTGTGGTTGCCTTTTTACACGCAATTTGGATGGATGGAATCTCCTGTCGATCCGACGGATGAGTAGACTAGCAGTTATTTCTGCAAGTCTTACCAGCACAAAGATTGTTTTAGGTGTCAAGCGGCCGTGCCGTCGCCTTGCCACCCTCTTGCCTTCAGAGGGTCGTTTGCCCAGCAGGTGCAGGTACTGCCACATGCAGGGCGGCTCAAGAAGGTGCACCTTTTACAGCATCCCCAATCCACCCCTTAAATGCTGAGTGTCAATCAGGGAGGCATCGGGTTCCATTTTTTTATAGTCTTTGGTATGACACGGCCGGGGATCGAACCCACGACATCCCACTCTCAGGGCGGACAGTCATACCACAAGGCCACTGAGCACTTTACTGCTACACGCAATTTACTGTGTTTGAAGAGGAACAAGCAAAAAAAAAAAAAAAGCACATCAGCAGCAAATGAGGCAGGCTCTCTTTTTGAAAGGCAGACACACATGAACAGTTTAGTACATCCCTGTGTAAAAGGGACAAACAAGACTTAAGAAAAAAGGTCAGGACGTCTGTATGAAAGGCACTTGCAGGCTCTGCCTGAAAGTTGAAGGCAGATTTTAAAAAAAAACAACAACACTATTTTGCTCATTCCTTGTGTAAGGCACAAGAAGATTAAAAAAAAAAGTTTTGCAAGATAACTGTCCTTTAAAACTGAGGTCCCCAACCACCAGGCTGTGGACTGGTACCGGTCCGTGGGTCATTTGGAACTGGGCGGCACAGAAGAAGAAAAAAAGATCGACAAGCAAATAATTTAGGTCAAGACGCTCGTCCCGGTCGCGTAACACAGTGGTCCCCAACCTTTTTTACGCCACGGACCGGTTACATGTCAGAAATATTTTCGCGGACCGGCATTTATATAAATAAATAAGACATTTATATAAATAAATAAATAAATAACACATTTCTAATAAATATATAAATACAATGAAATAAAATGATACGACTGACATAAAAACAAGTACAAATCACAAAAATAAAACTCACCATTACGTTGAATTAGTGGGAGCACTGAGTTGGTTTCTCAGAAACGAGCCGGTCCCATCTAGACGTAATCGGAGACAATGACACCCGAAGTGATTAAGGTTTGTCTTTTATTGCAGGATGCTTGGGCTCCATGTGTTGAAGCAGTTTTGAATGCTTCATTGCCTGGTTAGTTAGCCTGTCGCCACATATTAGCTTTGCGGGCTCAACTGGGGAAACATGTCACGTGACCGGAATTAATTGATCGTCGACAAAAAAAAAAAAAAAATTCTGTGCGGCTTGGCAGCCCGGTACCAAGTGACCCACGGACCGGTACCGGTCCGCGGCCCGGTGGTTGGGGACCACTGGCGTAACATGTTTCCCCAGTCGAGCCCACAAAGCTACAGAGCAGATACTTAATGGTGAGTTTTATTTTTATGCGGTTTTTATTATAAATGTTTCTTATATTTATACAAAGGCTGGGCCGTGAAAATGTTGTCTGACATGTAACCGATCCGTCGCGCAAAAAAGGTTGGGAACCGCTGCTTTAAAAGACACGGGTAGGTCTGTGTGATAAGTGCAGGCAGAAAAAAAGACCACTTTTGCAGATGGTGAAGCGTGAAAGTCAGAGCAGCCTATCGATGATGTTTGCCTTTGACGCTCGCCAGACTCGCATGCAGCGGCTGCTGACTTGTGCGCCCAGGACGCCACGCTGGTGACGACCATGTTCGGTGGGGCGGTGGGAAGCGGCACGGGAGTGGCGGCCCTCCATGTAGTCCATGCACGCCCCCTTTGGCCCACCGGCCCGGCGCTGACAGCCCGCCTGCGCCGCCTCATCACAGCCTACCAGCGCTTCACGCTGCGCCGCGAGCCCCCGCTGCGCCCCGACTTCCTACTTCACGACGGCCTGGCGGGCCTTGGGGTGGTGGCCGGCAGCCCGGGATGCGCCCCTCTCGGGCACCACGGGGGGGGAGCACTGGCTTGGCAGCTTGGCGAGGAGTTGAGGCGCTGCTCCGCCTCCCACGCTGAATCAGACGCTGTTTTTATGGAGTGGCAGAGAAGGTGAGAGGATGATTGACACATGACTTTGTCAATACTTTTTGCAACTTTAAGCGTGAAATGGACAGGCAGATAAACATCAGCTTAGCAGATCTCTGTGTGAAAGACACGGACAGATGAAAATGTAATTTTCTTTTTTCAGTTTGTGCGAATGTTTGTGAAATCCGCAAATTCCACTCTAAAATTTTTGTGTGAAAGGCACAGGGTAAATAAGATGGAAAATTTGCAAACAGGTATCAATCTAAAAATTGAACTAATGTCTTTGAATGGCTCAGGGCAATCAAACAAATTTAATAATCTGCATGTTAACATGTCAGGCAAGTCAAAATAAACAATTTGTGTGTAAAGCCAGGACAGTTTGTTTTCCTTTCTGGTCGGTGTGTCTGAAAGGTCAGTTGTGTATGGTGTTTGTCAGATGGAGCCGGCGCGAGCATATGGACTTTTACCGCACAGTGTCATCCTTTGGCGTGGCCTTCGATCCCGAGAGGAAAGCCTTCGACTGGTCGCAGTTTCGCGTGCTGGCGCGACTAGAAAGGAAGACGGACGACAGCTTGGAAAGATACTTCAATTCCTTCGTCAGCATGTGTCGCACCGCCTGCAAGCTCCCGCCCAGGAAGGAGGAAGGTGATCTGTTTCAGGGCAGCACAGCTGCGCTTGACTAGAAGCTTTAACACAGGCACACAGCCACGCTTCCTTTTAAAGAACATTGCCGGCCGGTGTTCTACTCAAAGTCATTGGCATGCTAATGGACAATTAACATTGGCATCCGGGAGTGATATTCCCTCAATTATGTTGCAGGAACACATACCGTAATTTTCGGACTATAAGTCGCGTTTTTTTTCATAGTTCGGGTGGGGGGGCGACTTATACTCAGGAGCGACTTATATATGTTTTTTTTCACAAATTTTTACTTGATCATTAACACATCACTTACTTACAAGTATGGTTGACCACTTCATGTTATTTTTAGTTTAGTTGATCACTTCACATGCTTTGATATCTTTATCTTGAACATATTCAAAACATGAAAAATAGAGAGAAAAAATCAAATACAGTAATTAACACTTTAAACCGCCATATCCTCTGTACATGTCCTCTGTCACCAGGATGACATAAAGGACGAGAAATTTGATCGATGGATTTAATGATTTGGAGTGACACAAATGGTTTGATAATATTGTTGTTTATGTGATAGTTATTTAAAATATAGTTTATATATTGTTATATGGGCCTGTGGAATAATTTGAACTGCGGCGCGGCACACGGCATTGTTGACAAAGGACGATCGATGGATTTAATGAATTGGAGTGACACAGATGGTTTTATAAACGTGTTATTTATGTAATAGTTTTTTTAAATAACTGAATGTTACGCCAGGCCCGTTCTCAGCTCCTTGTTTGTTTTTGTCACGTTAGCATACCGTATCGTTTAGCCTGTTGTTGCTCGTTCATGTCTGTTCTTGGTGTTGGATTTTGTCGAATAAATTGCCCCCCAAAATGCGACTTATACTCCGGAGCGACTTATATATGTTTTTTTTTCACTTTTTTGGGCATTTTATGGCTGGTGCGATTTATACTCCGGAGCGACTTATAGTCCGAAAATTACAGTACACACACACAGGCAATCAGGAAAGAAAACACTCTAATAGAAAAACACCTGAATCAAGTGCTCAAAATGCAGCATTGAATGGGCGGCCTAAGTTGAGTCTCGTATGGTAATTCAGAGTACCGAATTTTCTGCACTATTAGGCGCACTTAAAAACTTACATTTTACTCAAAAAAACAGTGTGCCTTATAATGCAGAGCGCCTTATATATGGATCAATTGATGAATTTGTTGATCCATACTGGTTGTACACAGTGCTCTGCCAAAATGTTTCAGTACGTTTTAGTACGACTAGTAAATTACAAGGTCGCATCGCTTCCCATCATTACAGCAACTGTCGTCAGGGGGCGTCACCGAATAGCTGTTTTACCCGCGAGGCTATTTCATTGCAAAATAGGCTGCTCCGTTAATGTTTCGAGTAAATTTGCGGATTGATATGGAAGGGAAACACAGGTAAGCACTACCAATGTGTTAGATCGAACTTTAGTCAGTTCCGATCATTTTATAGGAGATCGTTTGAGAAACGCGATCGTTTACACTTTGCTGAGGCTCATGGGGGTCTGCGAGCTGAGGCCCATGGGAGTTTGCGGGTGGCTAATGCTATAATAATAGCTGCTATACGCACAAGGCTATTTCATGTCAAAATAGGCTTCTTTGTTAATGTTTTGAGTAAATTTAAAGATCGATATGGAAGGGAAACATAGGTAAGCAGTACCAGTGTTAGATCGGACTTTAGTCAGTTCTGATCATTTTATAGGAGATTGTTTGAGAAACGCGATTGTTCACAGAGAGCTCATTGGTTATTGGCTAGTGGATGCATACCGGAACCCTAGTCAACCTCAGTTTGTTGCAGTATAGCTTCTATTTTATGCGCCTTTTAATCCGGTGCGCCCTCTATATGAAATAATTTCCAAAATAAAATATTCAATGATGGTGTGCCTCATAATCCAGTGCGCCTTTTGGTGCGAAAAATACGGTAGTTGACGTTTGGTCGTTGAGTGAATACATTTAGTTTTTTATATTTCTCATAATTTCAAGATTAATAAGATAAGCGTCGTTATTTGTATTTGTTTGCGTATTTGCCCAGCCTTCGTCTCTGGCGGTCCTCTTCTCTGTCTGAAGCTGTATTCTCCCCATCCTCTCTGCCACACAGGTTTGACGGACGCTGCCATTCCAGTGGAGCCTCTGACAGAAGAGCGAGCTGCTCGGACCTTATACCGCATCGAGCTTCTCCGCAAGATCCGCGAGCAGGTGACTAAATCGCTAACGCCGCAAACGGGTAAGCTGCCGAGCGAGTCATCCACAGCCGGGATCCCGGTCGCCCTCAGGTTCTGCGTCACCCGCTGCTGTCGGCGCGCCTGCAGCTGTGCCGCCCCTCGCTCTACCTCCCTGTGTGGTGGGAGTCGGGCAAGCACGACCGCGATCTCCTGGTTGGAGCGGCGCGACACGGCCTGAGTCGCACTGACTTCTACATCCTCAATGACTCGCAGCTCAGCTTCCTGGAGGCCCACCGCAACTACGTGAGGGGACACCACGCCTCGCATCTTCACAGGGTACGTGAAGAAAAGTGCCTGGGCTCTAATTGTGGATTGATTGATTTGATTGCGGATGTTAGCAAAGAACTCTACTGGAGAAATCAAGAGTGGCCTTTGATTGTCACCTAAGCCATGACGTACGTACATTGCCAGCCCCATTAAACAGAATTTGACATCAAGAGTGGCACATTGCTCCTTGTTGATTTTTTCTTTGTTTCATCATCGAACAATGGCAAGTAAACAACAATGACCACGTCACAAACAGTAACTGCAATCAAAATGTTTTAACTTCAAACGCAATCCGTATGTTTCTCAGATTCCGAGAAACATTTCTTGATGGCGTATGTATGAATCGCAAGGCACCATCGTATTATTTTTTTGTGACTAAACCTTCGATTGATCTGCCGTCCTCCCCAGCTGCCGCCCCCCCACTGTTGCCTGTACGACGCGGCCCAGCCTCCAGACTACCCCCAGCAGGTCACCATTCCCTCTGCTCCCTCGTCGTCCTCCTCCTCTTCTCACCTCCGCGCTCCGCCTCCACCTACCTTGGACGAGGCGACTGCTACAGGCCTGGGAATGGTTTCCACCTCTCGGGGGGACTTCCTGGACTGCCCTCCACTGGACGAGAGCCTGGCCGACCTGGACCCCATGTCTGCGGAAGCCTTGCACGGCGCCAAGGCCTCTAAGGACACCCTGAACGGCTTCCCCTTTAACTCAGCGGCGGGCGGTCAGAGAATGCTTAACCCGTATGGACGACTGGGCGGGGCCGATCTTTGCTCCGAGTTGAGGAGCGACGTGCTGGTGGGTGAGCAGGGATCGTCTGAAGAGACCGGGCTGCTGGCGCCGTCCGTGGAGCTGGATCGGCTGCAGGTATTTCAGCATGCTTCCCTCACCGCACACCAACCAACAAATGGAAACATGCCACTGTCCCCCCAAAAGAAAAGAAGCAGAAAAAGAAACAAAGCGGGCGCAACAGTAACATGCAACAGTTTTGGGCAGCTCCTTCATCCTCCTGATAGCGGTGAGCGCGCTGGCGAGGTCCAGTTGTGCTGCCCCTGTCAGAAGTGGTAGAAGCCGGCCCTGTATATTCTTAATACATAAATGTAAGATAAGAAGAAGCCAAATGAACAGGATGATTGCATCACTTTCTTTCTTTCTGTCCGTCTGCCGGTACTGAGCAAGCATTGCGTGCAGGCGCCCTGGGACGGGACCGACCACTCCAGCCCAGCTCACCACATGTTCAACGAGTCGGACCCCATCTTGGGTCCCACGGGCTTCCTGGAGGAGGACGAGGAGTCTGGGCGGGGCGATGGCACAGCCGATGGGACTCTGGAAGAGTGTTTGGGCCTCCCTCCCCCGTCTTCGCCCTCTCACCCCTCGGCCGCAGACTCCGTAGAGTCGTCCAGTTTCCTGCTTTTCAAGGTTTGTGCTGCTTGGCGGGACTTAGACTCGTAGCATTGTTCATTCTTCTTATTGCACACAGATGAAGTTCTCGCCTTCCGTTTGCGTCCAATTAAGAATACAGTCTTTGAAAGGGAAAGGATGAATAATCCAGGGATTCATATCAGACAGCTTTTTAATAGTTTGAAAAGATCCCCGGTTCGCCTGTTGAACTCGTCATGACGGCAATCCCTAAAAAGATTCTCAACTGCTACGGACCTTTGTATTGGTCAGCTGGAATCCCGTCATTTATTGTCGTCGTCATCCATATTAGATGATTTTCAATGGGCTCGCTCTGCCAAATTCAGCTTTGTCAATGAACAGGACTGTAAACTCTGCTCATCCGTTATGAGGGAGCAAATGGCAACAGGTAGGAAGTCGCACAAGTTTAGGGACCTGACACTTAAACAGAGAACCTGTAGGAATGCTACGAACAGAGTGCAGGTTACCAAAAGTGTGTGTCGCCATGATGCGAAAAGGTAACGCAGTCAGTCAGCATCACTCAAAGCGCATGCTTCTTTGTTGAATATCTGGACAAAGTAATATTTTGCCATCAAAGCCCTTTTTCGCTCTGTAGAAGCTTACAGGAAATAAGCAGCTGATAAACTTTTGTCTTATCATAAATGTGTTGGAACAAAAAAATACGGGTAGGAAAGCATGGGTGGTGTCAACTTTGAAACCCAGCAAGAGTATTCAAATAGTCATGAGTCAGCAGCGCTAGTTCAATGCGTATATTGTCATTGGCTGACCAGTCAGGCTGCAGCCAATATGGGCCGGTCTGCTTTGAAAGCAGCCAAATAGGTTGAAGCATTGTCCGCTTTTGGACTACGATGCAATTCTCTGCTGATCCGTCTGGTTGTGATCAGGACATTGGCGTGAATGAAGAAGCAGGCGTGGAGGAAAACGACCTGGCGGCGAGCCCGCTGCCGCCCTATATCCCCCCGCACATCCCGCTCTCCTCGCCCGACATCGCGGGCCACCGGGAGGAGGATGTCGGGAGCCAGAACGCAGATGGAGATGCAAGTGAAGGCCCGGGCAGAGGTGGGTTCCGCTTTGGCGGCAAGTGCCAAGACGTGGGCATGGAAAAAGATGGCCTTCTGCTTGACGCGCACAAAGGTATCGGCACAAGTGGCTGCAAAAAAACTCAGCTCGTGGCCTCTCCGTCAACGTACGAGGGTGAGAGAGCCCGCTGAGCTCATGACGTGTGCTCAAATTGAATGCCGGTTTCTTAACTCGGTATTACATTGGACAAGGGCGAGGCTTTCAAAGTGGGGTTTCAAAGTGGGGTATCAAGACAGGCCAAGGTTTGAAAGTGGACGTTGAGTAGGAAATTCAGGGTCGGCTTTTAAGCAGAAGACTCTAGCCTTACACTCGGGTACTGCTACTCAACAGGCAGGTCAACCAACTCCCTGAGTAGAAGCACCTTGGCTTTCAAATTAGGGTTGCAATATGAAATTTGGGTACTGATTTGAAATGATAGGGAGTCAAATTTAAGATAAGGTTTAGGAATTAAAACCAGAGCCACGGCTTCAGGTTAGGTTTTGGAGCCTCAGGACGGAGTCGCTCAGTGGTACGTAGAGCTGCCGTCCCCCAAGCCAGAGGTCGGGGCTTACGTTCCCCAGCTATTGTTCCAAGGATTGCGCCAGCAAGGCACTGAGCCCCCGGCTCCTCCTGAGGCCGCCTCATCCATCATAAAATTTGGACTTTTAGAAGCCAGGATCAGTGTTGTAATTTTCTCGGGTTTCAAACTGGGGCTTAAAATGAAGGTCTTCTTGAAGTTTTCAATCAAGCATTCAAATGAGGTTTGATCGTGTCTGTGACTTGGCAGCCGTTCTTCCGAGTCTGCGTCTGCCTTTGGACTTGGCACACATGGGTGCCGGCGAGCCTCCGTCGTCGGCGTTGAGGGATCCGGTGGACGGCATGGAGGTTCCCAACCAGCTCATGTGTCCCATGGAGGAGGTGGACACCTTGATGTTTGCAGAGGAAGAAGAGGAGGAGGAGAACGACGACGAAGAGCGCACCGGCGTGACCAACTTGATGACCGGGGCTCACGGAACGCTTCTCCAAGAAGACGAATGCCTCAGCGGCCAGCCCGTTGCCGAGCGGACGGCCGACGGCTTCTGTCTTCTGGACGACACTACGGCGGACCAGCGGGGTGAGCCGGCAGCGCCGCCTTCAGAGAAGAAATCGGAGCTCCGGATCAAGACCGAAGACCAGGACCTTGAGACGAGCACCGTCAAGTTGGAAGTCGGAGTCCGCCCCGAATGCGAATCCGTAGAACAGGACGCCCTCCGGCCCTCAGCTGAGGAAACCGAGCCGGGTGCTCTGAACTCGAACGACAGTGGGCGGAACTTTGTGGAGGCTAAGACAGAGCGGCCGGGCCAACTCAGGGGTCAGCCCAAGGACGACGACATGCCCTCCTCACCAGGTAAGGGCCGCTCCGCTACACCCATACTTGCACACCGGGGGCCACATTCACGACAGCTTTGCGTCGCTTTTGTGCGGCACAAAGTGGTAAAAATGGGGCAAAAACACACAAAGCGTGCGTGGTGAACCACGTTGCTGGGTAGTATGCATCTCGACGCCCTGGTGGTATTTTCCCCGATTTAAACATCAGAGAAATTTCATTGTGCAAATGAGCCTCAGTTTCATTCAGTCTCATTCAAATTCGAGCTCCAGTTTGGTTACCAGAGCAGCGTGAGGGATTACTCTGTGTCCAACATACACAAGATATTACTTCGGCCATCACTCAATTGCACGAGGGCTTGTCGTCCAAAATGAGCAACCTCTGTCCAACTGATAATTTTAAAGACGCTACTTGGGCTTGGAATCATAATCATAAAACCATACGAATTACCTTAATTAAAAGAACAATAAGAATTGCATTGAGAGAAATGCAGTCAAATACAACCAGAAGGGTCATGATGGAAATGACACGTTGAGTCTGCACTTTGCAACGAGTGCCTTTTGAGTTGTGATTTGAATCGAGCCAGAGAGTCTCCTCCAAACTGGTATCGTTTGACCATGCCGCAAAGCCCGCAATGTGGGTGGGGTAGCCTTTGCCCTGGGCTGCCTTGAACGCAAAATCTTTTGTGAATGGGACGTTAAGGGCAAGAGCAAATGAAGGCGCTGTGAGCCAGTCTGGCCCTGGGTGTGCCAAATGCATTTTCCATGCTTTGCCTCATTCAGCTTATCATAATTCATTCATGTTGGACAGGCATTTGAAACATGTCTCGTTCCCAATGCCATAGCAAAAATCATTTGGAGCGTCGTCTCGCAAGCCACTGCGCCCGCTCCTTGCTGAGATGTCAATGTTGGTGTGTTGCAGTGACGGCTGCCGAGGACTATTCCCGAAGTCCCAGCTTTACCGCTCCCTTCACTGTGTGCGAGTCCCCCGAAATCCACGACGCCCGGGAGCCCACCATTGCTCAGCTGCTTCAGGAAAAAGCGCTTTACTCCTATTCCGACTGGCCCAAGGTACTCCGACCGTTACATCACAGCATCGTTGCGTTCTGTTTTGTACCACAAACCTGGAGTACTCACAAGATAGTTCGGGTTGACTTCTTGTCTCATGCCGAGGCGTCCCTTGTTTGTTTGGTCTCGGCAGGACCGCGTGATCATCAACCGTTTGGACAGCATCTGCCATGCCATTCTGAAGGGCAAATGGCCTTCGGCCAGTGACCAGTACAACTCACCGACCTCAGTCTGTGCCAACCACTTGGCCCGGCAGCAGCTGCAGCGCACTGCCTTCAACCCGGGCCCGGCCTTCCCCACCATACCGCCTCCTCTTTCCAGACTGCCCAAGGTGAGCCGAAGCCGTCCGGCTTTTCTGCTTGACGTCATGCCGCGTGCCTGCGCGTGCATGTGTTCGCGTATGCGCGTCGTCTTCTTTAACGCTTTCGTCGTACTTACAAAGAAACTGCTCAAAGGTATACATGACATGGATGTTTGGTACCAGTTTTGAGCCTTTAAACAACAACTGGAAATGTCCAAAACAGCCACGACAAAGTAAGCAAAATGGCAGACGTTTCAGAAACGGCTGATTCATTTGTGGCTCTACATTAGTTGTGCTCAATCGATCATAGGTCTGCGTCAATCAAAATGGCTGACTTCCTATTTTTATTCAGGCATGGTTTGTTGAGACTTTTTTGTAGAACACATCATAGTCTCCCAAATGTTCATGTTTCTCACTGAAATTGGCATCTGGGGTTGAATTTATCAAAAATTGAAGGAGCCTTGCGAATGTACAAAACAAACCTAAAATGGCTGGCAGGCTTCTGTCTCACCAACTGCGCCAGCGCTCGGCAACTAATTTTATTGAGGGAATCCAGGCACTAGACGGAGAAATTAAATCTAATCCCAAAGACATCAACGACCAGTTCAAATACTTTTATTCGTCTCTCTATACAGCAGACTATTCTCGTTCTAACAGCTTTCTGGATAATATAGCTTTTCCCACGGTGGCTGAAGAGGACAGGGATTTTTTGGAACTGCCCATATCTGAAGCCGAGATAGGGGAAGCTATCAAATCCATGAAGAATTCGAAGGCACCCGGCCCGGATGGTTACCCAATTGAATTCTATAAGGCTTTTGCTAATAAATTAACTCCTTTATTATGTATAGTCTATAGCGAAGTCCTAAAACAGAAAAAGCTTCCAACTTCCATGACCCAGGCCACCATTTCAGTTCTTCTTAAAAAGGGCAAGGACCCAACCAAATGTGATTCTTATCGTCCAATAAGTTTGCTTACAAGTGATTATAAGATCCTTGCTAAAATTATGTCATCAAGGTTGGAGTCCATAGTGCCAAAGATCATACATCCGGACCAAACGGGGTTTCTGAAGGGCCGTCAACCATTTCACAACATTAGGCGGCTTTTTAACGTAATCTACTCCACGTCTACTGGAAACTCCCCAGAAATAGTTATATCATTAGATGCGCACAAAGCATTCGATTCAATTGAACATAAACATCTCTTTAAAACTTTGACCAAATTTGGATTTGGTCCAACTTTTGTTTCTTGGATAGAGATACTGTATGCTTCACCTCAAGCAAGGGTGAGGACAAATAATTTTATCTCGTCTTACTTTACCCTTCAACGGGGGACAAGACAGGGGTGCCCTCTATCCCCCCTCCTTTTTGATCTGGCCATAGAACCACTTGCTATTGCCCTGAGACATTGTGCGGATGTACGGGGAATCTTGAGAGGAGGCTTAGTTCATAAGGTTTCGTTGTATGCGGATGATTTGTTGCTGTTTGTGTCAGATCCGGATACCTCAATCCCGAAATGTTTAGACATAATGGAACATTTTGGTATGTCATCGGGGTATCGGATCAATCCTACTAAAAGTATTTTATTTCCTATTAATAATATAGCGAAAAATCATGTCTATGACTCTTACCCCTTCACGACCGCAGTAGGATCTATGACATATTTGGGGGTGAAAGTCACTAGTAGTCATACAGGTTTATTCGGAGCTAATTTCAAAAAGCTTTTGTATCAAATCAAGGAGGATTTGTTGCGCTGGTCTTCGCTTCCTATAAATTTGGCAGGCCGTATTAATTCGGTTAAAATGGTGATTCTGCCGAGGATCTTGTACTTGTTCCAAACAATTCCCATTTTTCTGCCAAAATCATTTTTTAAGGAGCTCGATGGGTACATCAGCCGCTTTATTTGGAATAAATCGATACCTCGTGTTCGGAAATCAGTCCTTGAGAGACGTAAAGAAGACGGTGGACTGGGGCTACCTAATTTTTTGTACTACTACTGGGCTGCTAATATTTTTAAAATGGCTTTTTGGTATAATTTGAATCCGGATGAAGATGGGCCATCTTGGTTATTAATGGAACAGCATGATTGTTCTCCAGTATCTCTGGCATCGCTACTGTGTGCCCCTCTCCCGCTACCAGTGGGTGAGCATTCAACCAATTTAATCATCAGATCGGGCCTTCGCATTTGGACCCAGTTTCGTAAGCACTTTCGATATACACAACCCTTGCTATCTATGCCTCTGATTAAAAACGCTGCTTTTAAACCATCACTGATTGACACTGCTTTTTTGTCCTGGGCCAGACATGGGGTGAAATGCGTGGGAAATTTGTATGTAGGGGGTAGTTTTGCAACTTGGGAACAATTAATTACGAAATTTAATTTATCTGGTACTCAATTTTTTCGATATCTCCAAGTTCGAGATTTTGTTCGAGTTCAGTTTTCATCATTCCCCCTACAACCGGATTCCAGTCCCCTGGATGACTGTTTGACACTAAATTTGCAACAATCGGGTGGTGTGTCCCGACTGTATAGAATGATTTGTAATATTAACTGCCCGCCACTTCACCATTTGAAGACCCAGTGGGAAGGAGATTTGAGTTTGAACATTTCTGATGAAATTTGGCGAAAGGCTATCAGTAAGATATACAGTACATCCATTTGTGTCAGACATAGGCTAATACAGTTTAAAGTATTTAATCGATTACATTATTCACGGACCAAATTGGCTAAAATGATTCCAAGCGTGGACCCTACTTGTACCCGCTGTAAGCAAGCTGAGGCAACCTTAAGGCATATGTTCTGGACATGCCCAAAATTACATACATTTTGGTCTAGAATTTTTGACACATTCTCCTACATCTGTAAGAGAAGAATTGACCCAGATCCAGTCACGGCAGTATTTGGGGTTGTACAGACAAAAGGAGTCTCGAAGGCTCAGTCTCAGATGATGGCGTTTTCCTCATTACTCGCTCGACGTTTGGTTCTTATGTGTTGGAAATCTCCATTGCCCCCTAGGCACTCTCGCTGGGTGAGTGAGACCATGTCCTTCCTCCAGTTGGAAAAAGTTAGAACCACAATTCAGAAGGAGAATTTTAGAATTGTATGGCAACCTTTCCTGGATTATTATGAGGATGAGTTTGATGCAAACTTATTGGAGTAATAGCCCACTCTCACCCCCCCCCCCCTTGCCCTTCCCTTTCTTTTTTTTTTAAAAAAAGAAGAAAGAATAAAATGGTTGGTGCAAAAAAAACTGGCTGAATTCCTTGTGAGGCATGGGTTCTTGAAAGATTTTTGCAGGTTTAAACATGCTTTCAACTAATGTTTATTTTAAGAAGCGATTACCGTGATTTTCCATGTAAAATACGCCCCCGTGCATAATACGCACCCTAAAAATGGCATGTCGATGCTGGAAAAAAGCCTGTACCCATGTATAATACGCACCCAAATTTTGACTCTTACTTAAGTCCGTAAACGTAAAATTATTTCAGAAAAAAGATCATCTTTGGGAACAACCGGATGTTATTCTGCCGGTCAGTATCACTGCGCATGCGCTAGCAAACTCGATAGCGGAGAAATGTTTGGGATTTGTGTCGGGTACATTGTGACAGCAAACGAGCAGGTGATCGAGCAAGCGTCTGATACGAGTCTGATACGAGAGGATTGTGTTCGTATGGAGCATGTTTGAAGTGAACAGCAGAGAAGAAAGGAAAAAGGAAAAGTGTTGTGAAATAAAATATTACCTGTAATACGCATTTAGGTAGAGAACTGAACTCTCGCTCTTTATATAGCTGACGTGTCTTGCGCATCCGTTCTGCGCATACAGGCATGCCGGCCTCCATATGATATCTGGTCTGCGATGGAGATTAAAAAACAAACAATATTTGACAACTAGAAAATGCAATTTCTGGAGAAATTGCGTGTAAAGGCAAAGATCATGAATGGGAATTTAATTTGTATTTTTATAATAATAATTTGTAACAAAACAAAAACTACAGGTTCAAGAGGTTCAATTTGGAGTACAAAAGTTGAAACGGGTAAAATCGGACAAGAATCGTAAAAGTTAGAGTAAACGTTATATTTAGTTCACTTTTGGTTCCATTTAAGACACTTATTGTTGAAATGAGGTCAATTCCGGTTTACGTTAGGCCACTTCCGGTTAGATATGGGGCACTTCCGGTTCATTCTGGGTTCATTGAGAGCACTTCAGGGTCAATCCAAGATGGCCACCACACTGGAATTGGGGGTCAAGGGTTGAATTGTGTAAGCATAGTGGAAGTGGGGGTGAATGGGAGTGAATATGGTAAGCATAAGGTGAACAAAGTGAATAAATTTGGAATGCGTTGAATCGGTCGAAAAATGTAGAAATTAGAGTAGAAAAATGAAATTTTGGAGAATTTGGTTGAATTTCAAATTTGAAAGTTTGGAATTTTTGGTAAGTGGGACGTTGTGGAATAGGTAGGCAAAAGATGAACAGTTGAAAGTTGTAATGGGTTGAATCGGTTGAAAGATGTAGAAATTAGAGTAGAATAACGACATTATGGAGAATTTAGTTGAATTTCAAATTTGGAATTTTTGGTAAGTGGGAAGTTGTGGAATAGGTAGGCAAAAGATGAACAGTTGAAAGTTAGAATGGGTTCAATCGGTTGAAAAATGTAGAAATTAGAGTAGAAAAATGAAATTTTGGAGAATTTGGTTGAATTTCAAATTTGGAATTTTTGGTAAGTGGGAAGTTGTGGAATAAGGTAGGCAAAAGATGAACAGTTGAAAGTTGGAATGGGTTCAATCGGTTGAAAAATGTAGAAATTAGAGTAGAAAAATGAAATTTTGGAGGATTTGGTTGAATTTCAAATTTGGAATTTTTGGTAAGTGGGAAGTTGTGGAATAGGTAGGCAAAAGATGAACAGTTGAAAGTTGGAATGGGTTCAATCGGTTGAAAAATGTAGAAATTAGAGTAGCAAAATGAAATTTTGGAGAATTTGGTTGAATTTCAAATTTGGAATTTTGGAATTTTTAGTAAGTGGGAAGTTGTGGAATAGGTAGGCAAAAGATGAACAGTTGAAAGTTGGAATGAGTTGAATCAGTTGAAAAATGTAGAAACTAAAGTTGAAAAATGAAATTTTAGAGAATTTTGGTTGAATTTCAAATTTGAAAATTTGGAATTTTTGGTAAGTGGGAAGTTGTGGAATAGGTAGGCAAAAGATGAACAGTTGAAAGTTGGAATGGGTTGAATCGGTTGAAAAATGTAGAAACTAGAGTAGAAAAATGAAATTTTAGAGAATTTTGGTTGAATTTCACACTTGTAATTTTTGGTAAGTGGGAGGTTGTGGAATAGGTAGGCAAAAAATGAACAGTTGAAAGTTGGAATGGGTTGAATCGGTTGAAAAATGTAGAAATTAGAGGTGGAAAACGAAATTTTGCGAAGTTTTGTCGAAATTTTAAACGTGAAAACGTGAACTGAATTTGGCAATATTGGGAATGTCGAGAATCTTTCCGAATGTGATTCGAATGTGCTGAATGATGTGAATTTCAAATTGGAACGACATAAATGTGAAGTGTCGAATGTGCCATCAAGAATGAATGGGGAAGAATTGGTCGGAATTTTGCGAAAACAGAAAATCTTCGGAGCGAGAAAAATGGAAGCGCTCATCTCGTGAATATTTGGAATACGTCAAAAGTGGAATGGAGTGAATCAGATGAATTATGTGGAAGAAAAAGCGGGACAAAAAAGTGACAGGAATAAAATATAAAGTGAATGGAGTAGAATAACATATGTGTGAAGGCCATCGCCTTCACACAATAAAGTGAATGGAGTAGAATAACATATGCGTGAAGGCCATCGCCTTCACACAATAACACACCATCAAGGATTGCATCATCGCATCAAAGAATGTTTCGTCAATTATGAATTTTACTGACTGTGTTGGGCAGGATGGCTGAATGCGATGCGCGATTGACAACAAACAAGAAGAAAGGTGTGATTTCAAGTTTTATTTTGAGGGAGATTTTCTTCAAAAATTGTTGTACCCATGCATAATGCAGACCCCGGATTTTAGGACAATAAATTACCGTTTTTTTCCTTGTATAATGCGCGAAATGTAACTAATTTATTGTCCTAAAATCTGGGGTGCGCATTATACATGGGTACAATTTTTTTTAATTTTTTTTTTTTTTTTTTTAACAAAATCATGGTAAAACAAAACCAACAACAGGACTGACCGACAAAGACGTGGAACAAAAAGACAGGGTGACATTACCAAAGACAGGAACAGACACCAAACAGACATTATGACAGTAACACATGCAATGATCCGACGGTGAGCGAGGGGCAGACAGGACTTAAATACAAAACACGTTACATTGATTGAGGTGACACAGGAAGGGAGGGGCGACGCGAACAGAAACTATGGCAACCTAGACACATAGCAACACACTTAGTCCGTAAAATTCATAATTGACGACACATTGTTTGATGCGATGGTGCAATCCTTGATGGTGTGTTATTGTCAAATATTGTTTTTTAATCTCCATCGCGGACCGGACGTCATACGGAGGCAGAATGACTGCGCATGCGCACTATGGATCCGATGCGCAGAACGGATGCGCAAGACACGTCAGCTATATAAAGAGCGAGAGTTGTTTTCTTCCTATTAGTTTCAATTCACAGTTTAATTAGCAGTTTCAATCAGCAAATAACAAAATGCGTATTACAGGTAATATTTTATTTCACAACACTTTGCCTTGTTCCTTTCGTCTCTGCTGTTCACTTCAAACACGCTCCATACGACCGTATCAGACGCTTGCTCGATCACCTGCTCGTTTGCTGTCACAATGTACCCTACACAAATCCGAAACGATTGTTGCGGCTCCGAGTCAAGACGAGGAACTTGCCAAGTTTTGGTTTCCAAGGGTGTTTTTATTCCTCTTCAACGTCTCTCCCATACAGAGCCGCCTTTTTCACGTCCGCACGCCTTTTTCACATGTGCGCACGGATCGCGGTGGTGCCTTTACGGGCAGTCGGAGAAATCAACGCCAACAAAAAAAATTACATCCAGCCTAGTTAAGACCATACCAAAGACTATAAAAATGGGACCCATTGCCTCCCTGCGTGTGTGACGATCATTGGGACTTAAAAAAATAAAAAATATTTTTTTTATTATTTTTTAAAAATTCATAAAAATTGGGTGCGTATAATACATGGGTACAGGCTTTTTTCCAGCATCAACATGCCATTTTTAGGGTGCGTATTATACATGGGGGCGCATTATACACGGAAAAAAACGGTAGTTAAATTTTGCGCATTATGCATAGAAAATCACGATAATCCCCATTTATTTTGTAACTTCATCAATGAATGAGATTAAAAGAAAAATAATCCACCCTTTATTAGAAAAATTGACAGTGAAGAAAATGCAAAAAAAGGGGTGGGCAAACTACGGCCCGCGGGCCACATCCGGCCCACGGGACCGTTTAATCCGGCCCACCAACCCTGAATAAATTGTATTATTAAACATTTTTTTGGGTCATTTTGCCTGCAATGACTGCATTTCCCGAGTAGATGGGGAACAGCTCGCCTGCGCATTTACTACCGAAAGCCGTGTCAGAAAGCTCGGTGCACACTCACAAGTGCGTGTACGTACTCAGTAGTACAGACATGGCGCACTCGCGCTCTATTTGTATCAGTCCCGAATTTAGAGCGTGGGCTGTGACTTCAGCATTCTTGTAATTCGCGCGCTGAGCTTTCAGATACAGTTTTACGCTAAAGCCACCCACAAACCTTCCCCTGGAATCCTTCTATTAAAATGAGTCGCCCAAGGAAAAGCAAAGTGGACACAGTGCCGAGTGTTTAAAAAAGAGTGGCCAATTTGGCTCGACGTACGCGACGTGACGTTCAGCCACATGAACATCAACATCAACCCGTCACAGATCGAGGTAAACAGACCAACACCTCGGATCTCTCCTAAGAATTGCCACAACAAATGTTACTCCAGACTATGACGCACTAGAAAAAAAGGGAGACCAACACTGTTCCCACTGAAAATGAAGGGGAGGCTCTCAAGTTTGTTGTAAAAAAAAAAGCATTTTGAATATGATTTGTACACATAGCAGGGATTGAAACTAGCGACCATTCGCATTTTCAAACAATGCAGGATGCTCAAGGACATTGATGCACCACCTATTTGCGACTAATCTTAACCTGTAAAGTTCTTAAGGCTTACTTTAAGGAAGTGTTTCCCGTTTCCTCACCTCTGTTACCAGGTGTTTGTGAGTTAAAACGCTGCTCTGATTTTCAGATACCCCTCACCGTTTTGCCGTTTTGATTACTTTATTTGGATGTATGCTTTCACCGATTCTTCAAGATGATATATTTGGTCAGAATGTTTGCCGTTTGATGTGATCTCATAAGATAAACATCTTTCATTAATCTGACCTGCAGGCACTGAAGTGATGGAGACTGTTATTCATAATACGTAACAGTGTCGTATTTTATGAGAATCACTGATAGCAGTTTTTTAGTGAATTATTTTTATTTTTTTTAATGCTGTTAATAAATGCATTTGTTTTCAAAAAACTTGTTTGGAATATCCATGCTTTACTACCTAGTAAAGGCCAAAATCTTTTATGCAATGACCTTTACAGGTCGGTTATATTACTTCACACAAACACAACGTCCATCTGCTCCTGGTTCGGCCCTCAGGTCCAAATTTAGACCCCAGTTCGGCCCGCGAGTCAAAAAGTTTGCCCACCCCTGGTATAGCCCCTGTTTTGGTCCGTTAATAAAATGGCACGTGTCTATCATTGTTTATCATTATACAAACAGAAATTTCAATTGCAGAAGAAACACACAACCAATCGACTTTTCTGGAGGCCGGGTGAGAATATTTATCTCCTTTATCAAATTGTGAGGCTTTGGATGTCTCTAAATTAAAAAAGGTCCCTAAACTAATTTTAACGGATAATTGTTGCAGCTTTTCTCTGGGTCAAATTTGATGTCAGCAAGTGAAAATGGCCCCGTGGGCTTTGCTTAATCCAGTTGAGCCTAAATTGTATGCTTCAAAGCAAAATTCACTTTTATTTGGGCCATTGCCATTTTTTGTTGAGGATTCCCTTATAATCAAAGCCTTCCCAAGTGGTTTTGGCATCAGAGGCGCAATTTTTATGTGTGTACTAAATAATGCTGCTGCTCATTTTGTGTTTTAACCAGCCCATCGTTCTTGTGTGTCTTGTCCACTTCGGCAGTACTCGGGGCGGGGCGGCGGCCGCGGGGCTTGGCGCCTCACCTCCCTCCCTTTCTTACAGGAGAGACTGGTGGCACCAGGCTTCCTCCCCGAACTCAAGCGTTCCGGAGGGCGGCACTCCTTCGACTACGAAGCAATGCCAACGGCTAAGGCCCTAGCAGGGAAGGCAGCGGCGAGCAGGACGCCCGGGGTGGACGCACCGCCGGCCAATCTCTTGATGAACGGTTGGCAGGAGGCGGCAATGGATCTCAGCAAGTCGCCAGGCGACTCGCTGGTTTCTGGGTCAGAGGACGCCGCCCGCAAGGTGCCGCCGCCTATTACTGCACCCCTGTTGGGCTCGGCGGCAATGGACATGGCGGGAATCCTGCAGGCTGGGCTTATCCACCCAGTGACAGGACAAATTGTCAACGGAAGTCTGAGGGGCGACGACTGCCTGAGGAGGAGACGGGGACGGAGGAGAAACGTTGAGGCGCTCTACTCGGAATTCACTAAAGCTCAAGCCATGCGCCTCCCTGACACAGCACAGGTGACTCAGTCTACACTTTGGCATCCACCCCAAACCATAAACCATCTATCTGCGGCGGATAGAGGGCCATTTACCTACACACCACGTCCGTGGATGTATTGTTCGCATGTCCAGGGTCGCGCCGAGGCTCTGAGCCCGTCGGCGGCGTCGCCATCCACGTCAGCTCAGTCAGCCTCATCCTCAGAGTGTCCAGCGGCGGCACCGCCTATGACATCGTCCGCACCCACTTCGGCGTCCACGCCGCCCTGCCCCGAGGCGGCAGCCATAGAGCGGGAGGGGACCGCCGGCAAAGGGTTGATGGAGTGGCTGCGACACAAACCGGGATACAGCTTGGACCTTCCTTTGGTTCATGTACTATGTTATTTCACACTTTGCATTTTTTATGGGGGTGGGGTGAAGGTATTTGCTGGAAGGCAACTTGAATTTTGGAAATACCATTGCCATAAGTAGAAAGTTAGCCGAAAGCGAAGAGGGAGGACTCAAACAACTTGCTGGGAGTTTAACTTGTACAAAAAAAAATCCAACATTTATTGCTTTAGTAATTGGTGCACTGGTTGATGACAACATAACGATTCAAACAACTGCCTCCAAAATGGTGCACTATTCGCTGCTATTCAGAAATGTTAATAGTACAATACATTTTTTGAATGTTGCAGACATTACAACTGTAAGGTCTGAAACAATGATAATAGTAAATAATAATAATAAAAGTTGATTTTTATAATAAGGATATGTTGAAGCCCACCAATCAGATTTAATTTGGGGAATAAGAAGACTGATTGAACAAATGTAGTTCAAGGCCTCTAAAAGGCTATTTTAGTGGCTTCAGCAATACTAAAACAAGGATGACAATATATCTCTGGCAAAAAAATGGCGCGGGTTGAGCCGAAATAATCATGGTAATGATTGCAACCAATAATAGCAAGCAGACATGGCAAAATCACTCCTGACTTGTGGTCTTTGCCCTCGGCAGGTTGGCACGGGGGTGTTGCACGGTTTGGTGGAGCGGCCCAAGCAGCGGCGGCACCGTTGCAAAGATCCCACCAAGCTAGACGTCAACTCCCTGACAGGGGAGGAGCGCGTGCCCGTAGTGCACCGCGCCACCGGACGGCGGGTACGTCCACGCCGGCTTTGTTGGTCAGCGCGCTGCCGGAGGGGTTAGAGCAGTGGTTCTTAACCTTGTTGGAGGTACCGAACCCCACCAGTTTCATACACGCATTCACCGAACCCCTCTTTAGTGAAAAATGTATATAGTTTTTTTTTTTTTCAAATTCAAATACCTACAAATCAGTGTGACTTCTGCTGTTGCCTTTGTGAGACCACTTCAGATATTCGTCATCGTGAATTTACATGATAAATCAAGTGTGTTCGGACCTCCGCAGTGGAGGCTCTGACGAACCCCTGGGACAGATTCACCGAACCCCTAGGGTTCGATCAAATCAGGTTAAGAACCACTGGGTTAGAGGCAGGAGGGTCGGCCCTCTGACCCAGCCTCCTCTATGTTCTGAATGTGTGCCGGTGCCGCTCAATCCATTGTCCAACTTGTGTTCTCCCGCCTTGCAGCTGGGTGGCGCGATGGCTCCAGCCATCAAGGAGCTGTCCCGCTGGTTGGATGCCAACTCAGAGTATTTTGTGGCTCCAGACTGGGCGGACGTGGTCAAACATTCCGTGAGTGACAAACACTTTTGGGGTCTCACCCACGGGCACTGCCGCCAATCCTGTCTGATCACCCAGTCTCGCGCCCGCAGGGTTTCCTCCCAGAGGGAAAGTTCTCCCGCATCCTGACGGAACCGGTCAACCGAGACCCCTCGTCGCGCCGTCGCGGCCGCCGCCCGCGCAGTGAGATGCCCAAACCCCTCCCGTCAGATGCCTCGGGCCCACCGCCGCCCATCTTCATGAACGGAGCCCTGATGAGTGGCGTCGACTCGGTGGTGGCCATGCAAAACCTGCGTAGCGGGTTGCCCGGCATCCCTATCTCCAGCATCATGGCGGCGGGTTTCCCTCACGTTTTTCCGGCGGGCGTGGGCGGGGTGTCGGCCGAGGATGCCAAGAACGGCTTGAGCATGTTACCCATGATGCTGCACGGCATGCCGCCGTCCCCCCGCGGGGCCGCCGTCCCACAACATGCACTGTTCAGTGTCATGCCAGTGCACTCCCCCTCCTCCGCCTCGCCAGCCGCTAAAGCCACTGCCAGCGCGGCAGAGATGGGCGGCGGCGCCTCGGCGGCATCCGCTAAGGCCGCCCCTTCCCAGGGCCAGAATAACTGCGACTCGCATCCCGGCGGCCATCTGACTTTCAACCCCTTCCTGATACCCGGCGTGTCGCACAGCCTGCTCTACCCGCATATGTTTGTGCCACACGGTGGCATCATGGCGCTGCCCGCCGTGCCGCACGGCGCCTCTCCTAACGATACCTCCCCAGGGAGCCCCAAGAGGAGGCGGCGGCGAGAACAGGACGAGTCGGAGCGGGCCCCTCTGCGCCAAAAGCCTGATTTGCTCCAGGAGCCAGAACCGCAGCCGCACCGGGAGTCAGAACTCCAGGAGGGAGCGGAATGCCGTCAGGAGTCGAAACATTGCAAGGACCTGGATCTGCGCCTGGAGCCGGAAGAGGAGCAGCAGCGCAGCGAGGAGCCACAGCCGCAGGCCGAGCGGAGCCCTTCTGTCCTGGTGCCCTCGCTGTCCCCGACACAAGAAGCGCACTGCAATCAGAGGCCTGCGGGAGAGCCACGTGACCCAGAAAGGGGAACAAGACAAGTGGAAAGACAGGAGCAGGGCGTCTAACAGTGCAGGAAGGAAACTCTGAGTGTAACATTTGTGCCGCATCTGTCAGTCAGTCATCCGACATTAATCCTCCTCCTCCTCGGACCAACATGTTTTGTTTGACGTAGCCCCCTCCATCGGAGATACTCCTTTCTATTCTCTGAGCTCCTATGACGCCATCCAGTGGTCCCTCTCGGGCGGGCACTTCCGTTTTCCACTTCATCTCTTCAACGCCGACCCATCACGACAAAAGCAAAGCAGAGAACAATCATGATGCATGTTTTTGGTTGTATGATTTTTGTTTTTTTATGACTGAGAAGACCATGCTTTCAAAAACGCACCCACACGCACAAACACACAGTCACTTTCTTACTGACAAGTGTTAGAGCCACAGTCATCAACAAACCCCCCAACAATATACATTCTCTTGAAGACAACGTTTTGTTGGGGAAAGCTTAGAAAAAAATAAACTTTAATTTTATTTGACCTTATCCTTATAATATTGCAACTTTTAGGGTAAAAGACTGGCGTCCATAACATGGTTTTGTAGAGTCCGTGGCTCTCTCACTCACTTTGACATCTGCCGCAGGGAGCAGCAACACATTAATCAAGACACATTTGCACAGTTCCATTGGGCAGGAACTTGGAAGCCCATTCACTTGTCATCAATGCACACATATCCTTAATTCGCCCATTAAAAGGGATTGTTTATATCTTTTGTGACATTGCTACACATTCACACACAACAGCCCTTTTTTTTAACTCGAGGGCAGAGGACGAGGTCATTTGGAGTGTAGCTTGGAAAGTCAGAAGCCCCCCCCCACACACGCATACACACACACCTACCCCACCAACCTGTTTGTCTCCCAACAAGCTTCGAATTGGGTCGCAACGGACTCTACTGAGAAGTTTGGTTGATGGGAGCGCTTCCGTTGGCAAATAAAAAGCACCCAAAATATTTGCTTCTCATTAGAACGTAAAACTCCCTGTTAAGCAGCATGGCTTCTTGAGATTTTCTTGTCCGGGAGCTGTCTGCCAAATTTCTCGGCACGTGCGTATTGATTCAAACGGACCCTAAAATGGCCACTTGAACATCAAAAAACTTTTTTTGGGGCATGGCCTTCAGAGACTCTTTTTGTGGGTCGGCAAAATCCAGGCTGCTTGATCAAGTCAAGTTAAGTTTAGTTATATAGCCCTAAATCAGAGACAAGTCTCAAAAGGCTTCACATGTGCAAAATTGACAATTATTCTCAACGTCCTCTGATCTAAACTCCCAAGAGGGCAAGGAAAAACCCGTACTGGGGAAAAATGAGAAACCTTGAGAAGAGACCACAGATGGGAGGATCTCCCTTCCAGAATGACCAGCTTGCAATGGATACAGAGAGGGCACGTAGAACATAATGTAAAACAATCCAAAGAAAAAATATATGTCCATATTCAAAGTGAAGAGCTGCAGTGCCCTCAATTGCCATGGCAGTGTGATCAAGATGGCTTTGGCAGTGGATCCTCCCCACAAAGACAAACATTGTTAGGTCCACTTGAAATGGCCCTGCAAAGGTAATCTAAGTGGCTTGCTTTTTTGGCCTCCCCCCACCGTGGCATGTCGACCAAACAAATCGCCTTCAAAGTCAAAGTCTGCTTTATTGTCAACGTCTTCACATGCCGAGACACACAAAGAGATCGAGATTACGTTTTCTCTATCCCACGGTGACAAGATAGAGGAAACGTAATTTCAATCAGATCAACCTCCTGTTAAGTCTTCTACCTTCTGATCAGCAAGTTGAAGAGGTACTCCCCATAATTCCACCCATTGGTGAAATATTAATGGGTTGTAGCGCTTTTCTACCTTTGCTACTCCGAGCGCTCTGCACTGCTTCCCTCGTTCACCTACTGATGGATGAGGCGGCATCTAGAGCGACGCTTCGGCGCAGTCTTCACAGTGGCTGCAGAGCGAACCTCCGACCTCTGGTTTGGGAGACGACCACTGAGCCACGCCGCCCCCCTTCCCAAAGCTAATTAGGTTGCCCTGCAATAGTCCAAGTGCTAGATGTGGAAATTTCGCTCTAAAAGCCAGTACAACTGTTTTTGGCTAGTCGTGTATAGATGTACATGTCCTGTAAAGTGTACAGTGCAGTAACGTTGCTGATACTGAGCGCTGCTGTGACTGCTGACAAACTGCAAGTCATTAACATTTCCTGAGATGCCGCAAAAAGGCACCCAAGCACTACTTTTCTGTTTCCAAACGACGCTCCTGTCTCTTGAATGTAGTCCTTTGGCAATGAGATGCTACGACATGGCGCCAAAGCTCTACTTTTATATGTGACGAGGCTTGGGCGCCAACGTGGACTGTTTCAGAAAGCACAATGGAGCAAAAAGAAAAGCTTTGGGGTTAAAAAGCGGAAAAAATAGAAGGTTTGCAAACGTATATACACACATGTATATATCGACAAACACGTGTGGTGCTGTATATTGCTTTTTTTAATGATTCCTTTTGGCCTTCTGCTTGTAACTCATTGGCTGACTGTGTGTGCGTGCGTGTGTATGCGCACGTGCGTGCTGACAGGAAGTTATAAACATCCAACAGGGTCACGTTGTTTTTGAAATTACGTGAAAAAAATACATTTTTGCACAGTCCTCATGTGTGGCAAGACAAAAAAAAAAACACTTGGTAGACATTGCCTTGCCACAACTTATTGTGGTGCCACATAATTTATTATGATGATACTTTTTGCTTTGGCCAAATATGATTTTGTCTTATTAATCCAAGTAAAAGAAAACATGAGGAAACCCTTCATTTGCCTTTATTTGTTTGTTTGCGTGGCGAGACGACATCTATCGAAGCACAAGATGGAGTCTGAGCGCTGGTTTTCATAGGCGACTACCAAAAGAAATCAAAATCAAATTCACAAGCTGGAGGGCAGAGAAGGAGGTTCTTTGGCCAATGGCCTGGATTCCACAAAAGGTGCTGTAGAATTTAAATTTTTTTCCCAAGCAACCCGAGGACCAGCCTGACAGTTTGCTCACTCATTTTGTGGTTTCACTTTTTGGGGGAAAACTCCACTTTTCTGGAAAAACAAAGAGAAAAGCACACCAATTCCTTCATATAATATTAAAATGACTTCTACTTAAAAAGTTATCTTATTCCTGTCAGGTTATCACAGCTTTCATGAAAAGTTGCATTATTTTGCGCACAGATTTGAGTTTATTTGTTTTGATCCAGAGGGGCGTGCTGCTGCGCTCAAGTTGTTAGGGTGGTGCTCACTCTAACTTATTTTGCAAGAACCACACAGGAGACAAGCAAGTCATTTTAGACACCTGCAATTCATAGCTGTGCTTACAGCGATGGTCGAATGGAGGTCTGACTCAGGCCTCATCAGGTGCATATTTATTGAGAGAAACAGAGTAGGGTTGAAAGTGGGGGTGTGGGAACACAGGATGGGGTGAAGTCGCTTCCCTGCTGATCAAAGCATAGCAGGGGGCCTTTTACGACGTTCTGTAAACAAAGCAACTTTGATTGCTTCCTCTGCAGCTAGTCAATCAGTAGAAAAGATCTTAGCACTTTGGTCTACTACTTTTGTTAAGACAGGACAAGCTAGTTAAATTATTACAGGTTACATTCCAACATAATCATACAATAAAGATATTCTGTAAACCCTAACATATCCCTCCTGTTTTATCATATGATTATGTCAATCCCGATCCATCAAACATAAGTAAGAAATTACAATGACAGCAATAACTTCCAGTGAAGATGAGTTTTTTTCCTCAATACTCTAGTCCAAATTTTGTTTGGGGTAAAAACCTGCGGCTAGATATTATTTTGCAGGAAAATTCTCACACGGTCCCTCTGCCTTAGGCGACCAGAATGTTATCAATAACAACAGTTCAAGATAAAAATTGCTCGTGATTGTTCAGCCGTTGGGGGCTTGGCACGCCCACTGGTGGAGGGTGAGTACGATTCTCATCCCCTTCGCAGCTCCGCTCCGTCCGGAGAGAACTCGGAAACATCTGCTGCGCGGTCATTGTCTTCAGTGGCTCAGGGTGGACTACCTGGCCACCAAGAGGGAAGAGGATTATTCTGCCTCTGTATGAACTGGGGGCGGGGACTGTCGATGGCTGATCTGGTTCTTTGCAGAAACCCTTCACTGGGGCGCACTGGGACAGATGATACCACGTATCTACTTTGCCGGCCAGCTGGACGGCACGTAAGATGCCCTCCACCAATTTATAGGGTCCAGTCCACGCAGGCTCCGTCCCCCTCCTTCTTGGGACCTTCAGCCAGAACGTTGGGGTGATCTGGACCTCGGTCTTTGCTTCCGTATCTGCAGTAGTTTGCTGAGCAAACCCCTATCTGAATCCGCCACCGAAAGAACAGCAGCACGTCCGGAAAACAGCAAAAAACAGCACCTTTTCTGCAACCTTTGCATTAGTCATTTGAGATGTTTCTTTTGCTCCTCTCATCACTGTTTTGGTTGCCCTGGTTACAGAGGCGTTGCTTCACCAAAGGGAGGAAAGATTGTGTCTGTAGCAACGCTGATTAGCTAAGGAATGTAGTGTGGTGTGCATTAGCACTTCATTGTCGGCCCGTGACCCCCACAGAATCTGTCCTCCTTCCTCAACCAGCTGTTCTTCTCTCATGGTCGGCTGACGTCCTCGAGTGTGATCAGATAACTTGAGCTTTCCTGTGGAACAATGCAACTAAACCTTGGCTAGACTTTATCTACTTAGTAAATTAACACAGTAATTTGTCCTAAACACTAAAACAAATGTTAAGTAAATGTAAGGGAACTGGTATGCAGTTCCTTAAACAAACATTGAGGAAATATAGTATAACTTGTACGCAACTACTTCAAACTGTACATAACACTTAGCAAAGAAAAACAGTTCTGATCAACAACAATCTATGAACCAAACCTACAGTTAACTAAAAGGAATGAATTTTCTTTCAACCAAATAAGAACATTCCACTTATGCAAATAAGCTCTGCTCATTATTAGCGAAGGCCTCTTACAGGAACAAAAACACACAGATAACATAAGGACAGGAAGGATACATATAGCTGGCAGGGATCAAAAGACATCCCTGTCACTAAAGAGGAAAAACGTAGATAAAAGCAAAGCCATAAACTCGTAAAGACAAGGCCTACAGGTCTGGCAGGCCAAGGCTTCACTTAAATTATTCCAACATTTCCCTCCTGTTTATCACACATTTGCTCAATTTTTACATTCCCAAAAACAACCACTTCTCTTGATTTTCAGTTGACGGATCACAAGTATGAGCACAAATATTCCCACCAAAAAGGATAAATGTTGCGACATCATCATTCGGAAACACACAGATCTGGGAAAAAGTCTGTAAACTCAAGTGCAAAAATTGCATCATCATCATCGTTATCATCAACATGCTGCCGTTCAGACATTAGTCATACCCGGGCCATCTCGTCGTCCATGGGCGAGATTGCTGTAGTGATAAGACGATTAAACAGAGCACGGAGACATGGAATACAACAACATCCACACGAGGGGAGTATAGCAGTAATTGAGGACACAAGGGCTTTATACTTCCCAAAAGCAGTCATCCACTTGTTGTGCTCTTTCATCCTCGTGTTGAGGGATTGCAAGCTTGCAATCACCTTCGTCAGGCTCCCATCAGGGGCGGTGTCATTCTGGATGAAGGTGCAGCATTGTTCCCTGAACATTGCGCAGACCCTTCGCGCCAGGGTGCACTCAGACCGGAAGCATCCAACCTATGCCTACGTGTGGGCTCTGACATGTGCGCAGCAGCATTGGCCCAGTTAGCGCTGCCTTGGGCTTGACAAATTCAGAGCTAGGCGCGACAAATTCAGAGCTATTCAGAGCTAGGCACTTTGACCCAAACAAGGCTCAAGCCTGAAAGCTGGGCGAGCGTTCACATGACAAGCACAACCACGGAAAAACGCCTGCAGATGGATGGCATGTAACAAACTACAAGTTCCTCCTTACTATACTTGAGTCGTATTTTTCCTCTCATACTTGAATTGTCCTTACATTTTTAAATGGGAATCTGACAAAAAGTCGCTGGTCGTCATACGTCGCGTTGCGCCATAACAGCCCGGCCGGATGACGTGACGTGCAATTGGCGAGGAAATCCCAGAAGCTTGCCACCTGCAGACAGGTCGACGCGTTCGTTCACTCGCAGACAGGTCGACGAGTTCTGTAACATTTTGAGCCGGTTTTGAGCAAGTTCATTTTTGGGCCAGCGCCATCCACATTTGTTGTACGTAGTGACTAAATTGTCCTTGACATTTCCGGTCCTCTTTATTTGTTTGGTAGTCTTTGATTGTCACATAAACACTCTGCGTTTGTTGGAGACACATTTGGCTTTGATTTGTGTGCACGCGTGTTTTGTTAATTTTGTAAACGGGACGTTTCTGAATGATGAACCTCATTTTGTCACGGATCGGAATGAAGCAGGGCGACCAAATGCAGCGTGGACCAGGGTGCATTGAGGGAAAAGGTAGTTGGAAGGGAGGATGTGGGGAACAAACCAACAGAACCGGCAAACTAACATAACTTAACAGAGGCAGAGTGACAGGGGTAACCGACAGACAGACACACCAACTTGGAGAGAAACTAACCGAACAGAGAGACGAGACAAAGCGATGAGAAACAAGACGAGAGACATGAACAGAAGACATGAAATAATCCAACAGGATTTAAATACGCGACAGGTAATGAGAGGCAGGTGACTGTGATTAGGACATAGATTGTGAGTAGACACAGGAAGGGAGGGGCGAGAACACAGACGCGGACAGAAACCATGACAACCTACACATGGTAAAACAACCAGGGCCGAGTTGTGACACGTTTGCTACGAAATTAGCAGAAAGTGGTGCTTGTGAAGTGCGTGCTAACATTCGGGGCCATTACGCAAGGCTCTAAGATGCCTTTGTCTTCAGAGAAATGTAACGCTCCTCCAAGAAAGACACAAATATCCACTGAACTCTATCTGGCTTGCATCTATTGCTGCACTCATGACCACGCTGCGGCCTGCATGCATCTCCCCAGGGCTGGGTGGCCTTGAATTGTTTGAGTTTACTTTGTAAAACTTGTCTCGAGTAAAAAAACTAAAGTGTACTTACCTGCAAATCGTGTCTTTTGTGTGGGTTAGGTTCAGGGTGGCCCCCGTCCATCGCCCAAAGTCAGCTGGGATGGGCCCGGGCACGCCCACAATGAACGATAGACCAACGGACGGCTGGACATCTCGGGATCCAGGTTGTTCCATTTTTTTCAAAAGCTCAACAACCTCCTTGGCACATATGATTTGATTAGGTTGTAGGCATGTCATATGAACACTCGCCCAGCTTTCAGGCTTGAGCCTTGTTTGGGTCAAAGCGCCTAGCTCTCAATAGCTCTGAATTTGTCGCGCCCAAGGCAGCGCTATCTGGGCCAATGCTGCTGCGCACGTGTCAGAGCCCACACTGTAGGCATAGGTTGGATGCTTCCGGTCTGAGTGCACGCTGGCGCGTCATGCTGCCTCTACTCACCGGCTGTTCTTTTTTGTTTTACCATGTTTACTGTGTTTAGTAAACTAATTTTCACTCGCTTGGATTACGCTGTCGATGCTCCACGGACTTATGTCTGGGCTTCTCCAGTACTCGGCTGCTGAGCTCCTCCGGCTACGCTTCCACCTGTCTGAGCCTCCGCCTGCAGTGCTGTGCCTCCGGGGCGACGCTCCCCTGCCTCGCCACAGATATATCCACCAGGGCTTTGGCCGGAACTTTCAAACTGACAATTCCAAGCTAATAAAATCCTTCTGGTCCACCACCCATTGTCCTCCGAGAAACACCGGCGCCCGCCAGGCTGACCACTGTGTGTTAGCCAGCCTACCCAGGTCGGCTAACGCTACTGTCAAGAATGACAACTCCACCCTCAACTTTGGGTTCCTCAACATCCGCTCACTCATGAGCAAAGGCCACCTCGTCCTCGTTCATCACTGAATGCAAATTCGACTTTCTCTGTCTGACATAGACGTGGTAGCAGCCCAACGACTTCTCACAAATTAACGATGCTACACCTCCGGGGTTTGTTTACATCTCGCAACCCCATAACTCTGGTCGCGGGGGTGGTCTTGCAATAATTCACCGCCAGAAGTGGGAAGTCGCGGCTCTCTCTGCCCCTACATGCAGCTCATTCGAGTGCATTGCATGCAAAAGGTCTGGTCCTATTCCTACCATTGTCGCCACTGTTTACCATCCACCTAAGCCCCACCCAGAGTTTTTACTAAATGACATTGCTGCTCTTTTTGCCCATCTCTCCATATTTTCACCTAACGTGATTATACTGGGCGATTTCAACATCCATATGGGCAACACGGCTCTTCCCCTCACCCGCGACTCCTCATCCTGCCTTGAGAGCTCCGGTTTTCACTTCTTTACCAACTTCCCTACCCACGTTAGAGGCCATACACTGGATCTAATCTGTTGCTCCGGTCTCACTCCCTTCACCTGTACAGCTGCACGGACCACTTCCTCCTCTCATTTAAAGTCACACTTTGCCTTTCCATAACCAAGCCACCTCGTCTCATCTCATTCCGTAACATCAAGGACATAAATACTGACACCCTCTCCTCCACCATTGCCTCTTTACCATGCCTAGATTCTTCCTCCCCTGATGAACTGGTTCTTCACTATAACAACTCACTCACCAACATTCTTTACTCCCTCGCTCTAGTCATAACCTGGTCTGTTTCTTTCACCCATTCTGCCCCCTGGTTCACCTCTAGTCTCCGCTGCATGAAGTCGAAAGGACATCAACTTGAACGCCTCCATAAAAAGACTGGTCTCACTGTTTACCTGGACATGTACAAAAACCATATTTTACAGTACAAGGACTCTTTTTTTCTTCAGCCAAATCCACTTACCGTTTTTTTCCATGTATAGTGCGCCCCCATGTATAGTACGCACCCCTAACAATGGCATGCTGATGCTGGAAAAAAGCTTGTACCCATGTATAATACGCACCCAATTTTTATGAATCTTTTTAAAAAAAATTTTAATTTTTTTTTTTTTTTTTTTTTTTTTTTTAAGTCCCAAAGATCGTCACACACGCAGGGAGGCAATGGGTCCCATTTTTAAAGTCTTTGGTATGGTCTTAACTAGGCTGGATGTCATTTTTTTTGTTGGCGTTGATTTCTCCGACTGCCCCTAAACGCACCACCGCGCTCCGTGCGCACACGGCGGCTCTGTATGGGAGAGACGTTGAAGAGGAATAAAAACACCCTTGGAAACCAAAACTTGCCCCTCGTCGTGACTCGGAGCCGCAACAAATGTTTCGGATTTGTGTAGGGTACATTGTGGCAGACGGCAAACTAGCAGGTGATCGAGCGAGCGTCTGATACAAGAGCATTGCGGTCGTATGGAGCGTGTTTGAAATGAACAGCAGAGACGAAAGGAACAAGGCAAAGTGTTGTGAAATAAAATATTACCTGTAATACGCATTTTGTTATTTGCTGATTGAAACTGCTAATTAAACTGTGAATTGAAACTAATAGGTGGAGAACTGAACTCTCGCTCTTTATATAGCTGACGTGTCTTGCGCAACCGTTCTGCGCATCTGTAATGGCGGCCTCCGTATGACGTCCGGTCCGCGATGGAGATTAAAAAACAAACAATATTTGACAATAACACACCATCGAGGATTGCACCATCGCATCAAACGATGTGTCGTCAATTATGAATTTTACTAAGTGTGTTGGGCAGGATGGCTGAATGCGATGCGCGATTGACAACAAACAAGAAGAAAGGTGAGTTTTATTTCGGGGGAGATTTGTCATGTCTCGTCCCCAGTTTTGCTATGTGTCTAGGTTGCCATAGTTTCTGTTCGTGTCACCCCGCTCTTCCTGTGTCACCTCAATCGATGTAACGTGTTTTGTATTTAAGTCCTGTCTGCCCCTCGCTCACCGTTGGATCATTGCATGTGTTACTGTCATTCTGTTCCTGTCTTTGGTAATGTCACCCTGTCTTTTTGTTCCACGACTTTGTCGGTCAGTCCTGTTGTTGGTTTTGTTGTACCATGACTTTATTTAAAAAAAAAAAAATTAAAAAAAAAATTTTTTTTTTTTTTTTTCTTTGTACCCATGTATAATACGCACCCCAGATTTTAGGACAATAAATTAGTAAAATATTGCGCACTATACACGGAAAAAAACGGTACTTTTCCAGTCTCATTTCGTCCAAGCGTGGGCACCCTAAGGCTCTTTTGTCACTCCTCAACAAAATTCATCAACCCCAAGATCTCCTACCCCCCCCCCCCCCCACCTGTACTCGAACGACACTTGCAACCCGCTCCTTTTGTTTTTCACTCAAGAAATTTACAAAATCCACCAGCAACTGAGCCCCTCTTCCCCTTCTCCCTACTCCTCTGAACCTCTCTCGTCCAGTCTGCCTTTCTCTTCATTTCAACTCCCTGTCCCTCTGCTATTTCTGCTTTCATCTTCAAATCCAAATCGTCCACATGTCAGTTAGACCCACTTTCTACTGCCCTAGTCATATCCTGCCTCTCCTTGCTGCTCTTCCTTATCACTGCCATCATCCACTCCTCTCTCAGTAGTAGCTCTGTTCCCTTACATTACAAAACTGCTGTGTCATGCTGTCGTGTTTTGTGGGTTGTTTTTGTCTTGTCCTGTTCTTCGTATTGTCACTTCCTGTTTTGGTAACTTTCCTCTCGTTTCAGTTCGTGGGTCCTTCCTCTGGGCGTCAGGCCACTTGACTTCCCTGATCCCAATTGTCTGCACCTGTGTCCTCCCCCTTCTGTGTGTGTATATAGCCTGCGTCTTCCCCTTGTCTTGTGCCAGTGCGTCTTGTCCCGTCTTGAACACTAGCGATCACGTAAGTCACAGAAATCCCCTTAGAGATCATAGTTAGAAGATACCTTTTGTCCAGCCTGAGCTCTGTGTTTTAGTTTAGTTAGGTTTTTGCCATCGTATTTCCCTCGTTTTGAGGCGCTTTTTGTTTGGCTGTCTCCAGCCTTTTTCCCTCGTTTTGAGGCGCTTTTGGTTTTTGCTGTCCCCAGCCTTTTTGTCCCTCATTTTGAGGCGCCTTTTGTTTTTTGTGCTGTCTTCAGCCTGAGAGAATAAACACCTTTTGTTGGTACTCTGCGTCCGAGTCCTCTCCCTGCTCCAAGTCTGACGGTACGCACTGGCCAGTCATGGACTCGGTAGAGTACATTGTGACAGACAGCAAACGAGCAGGTGATCGAGCAAGCGTCTGATACGAGAGCATTGCGGTCGTATGGAGCGTGTTTGAAGTGAACAGCAGAGACGAAAGGAACAAGGGAAAGTGTTGTGAAATAAAATATTACCTGTAATACGCATTTTGTTATTTGCTGATTGAAACTGCTAATTAAACTGTGAATTGAAACTAATAGGTGGAGAACTGAACTCTCGCTCTTTATATAGCTGACGTGTCTTGCGCATCCGTTCTGCGCATCTGTAATGGCGGCCTCCGTATGACGTCCGATCCGCGATGGAGATTAAAAAACAAACAATATTTGACAATAACACACCATCAAGGATTGCGCCTTCGCATCAAACGATGTGTCGTCAATTATGAATTTTACTGACTAAGTGTGTTGGGCAGGATGGCTGAATGCGATGGGCGATTGACAACAAACAAGAAGAAAGGTGATTTCAAGTTTTATTTCGGGGGAGATTTCTCATGTCTCGTCCCCAGTTTTGCTATGTGTCTAGGTTGCCATAGTTTCTGTTCGCGTCGCCCCTCTCTTCCTGTGTCACCTCAATCGATGTAACGTGTTTTGTATTATATAAGTCCTATAAGTATATAAGTCCTGTCTGCCCCTCGCTCATCGTCGGATCATTGCATGTGTTACTGTCATGATGTGGTTTCTGTTCCTGTCTTTGGTAATGTCACCCTGTCTTTTTGTTCCACGACTTTGTCGGTCAGTCCTGTTGTTGGTTTTGTTGTACCATGACTTTCTTTAAAAAAAAAATAAAAATAAATAAATAAATAAAAATTGTGCCCATGTATAATGCCCACCCCAGATTTTAGGACAATAAATTAGTTAAATTTTGCGCACTATACACGGAAAAAAACGGTAAGACGTCCCCTTCCACTCATGTCAGCCGTATTCGATCAATTGCAGCAAGCTCGGGTGTTCACCAAGTTAGGTTTGCGCAACGCGTACCACCTCGTGCGCATTCGATGAATGGAAGACGGGATTTAACACTCCCAGAGGACACTTTGAGTACCTAGTGATGCCGTTTGGCCTCACCAATGCACCCACTGTTTTCCAGGCCATGATTAACGATGTACTGAGAGACTTTTTGGATCGTTTTGTTTATGTGTATTTGGACGACATTCTAATCTATTCACCGGATTTGGAGACCCATGTGTCTCATGTTAGGACGGTTTTGCAACGCCTCCTCAATCACCAGCTTTACGTAAAAGCCGAAAAGAGCAAGTTCCACGCCAGTACTGTATCTTTCCTTGGCTTCATCATAGCCCCTGGCAAAGTGCAGATGGACCCGGCAAAAGTAAGCGCGGTGACACAATGGCCTACTCCTGATAGCCGCAAAAAAGTGCAGCAATTTCTCAGCTTTGCTAACTTTTATAGGTGGTTCATCAGAGGCTTCAGCGCCACAGCGGCACCACTGCATGCTCTAACTTCCCCAAAGGTTCCGTTCTGTTGGAGGGCGAAGGCGGAAGCGGCCTTCCAGGAGTTGAAGAGGCGATTCAGCTCCGCCCCGATCCTCATGCTGCCCGACCCATCTCGTCAGTTTGTGGTGGAGGTTGACGCCTCCAGTCGGGGAATCGGCGCCATCGTGTCGCAGAGAGCCCAGGCCGACAACAAGCTTCATCCGTGCGCGTTCCTGTCCCGACGGCTGACGTCCGCCGAGCAGAATTATGATGTGGGAGATCGAGAGTTGTTGGCGGTCAAACTGGCCCTCGAAGAATGGAGACACTGGCTGGAGGGAGCCCAGCAACCTTTCCTGATTTGGACTGACCACAAGAACTTACAATACCTCAAGAAGGCTAAAAGACTGAATTCACGCCAGGCTCGCTGGTCCCTCTTTTTTAATCGGTTCAATTTCACTTTGTTTTACAGACCAGGGGCCAAGAACACTAAGCCTGACGCGTTATCACGTATCTACAGTCCAGATCCGGTGGCCAAGGAGCCCGAACCCATTCTACCCCCTCACTGTGTGGTAGAAGCAGTTACTTGGCCCATAGAAGGCCTGGTGAAGCAGGCAAACGGCAACGAACCACCTCCTAGGGCAATGGTTCCCAAACTTTTGCAGGCTGGCGCCCCCTTAGCTCCCCAGTGAATTCCTAGCGCCACGGACACATATGGAAACAAACACCTCTTTCTTGATATTTGGTATGCTGCAATTTGAAAAGAGAAAGGTTAAACACAAATGTGTATTTCACAAATAAAACCCAATTTAGTAAACCAATTTATTTTTTAGCAGTTTCAACTGTTTCAGCAACATAGAATGGTAAATAAACATTCCACCAGTAACCTTCATTGTCTCACACTTAATATTAATGGGATTGATGTGCTTGGTGCAGGGACATAAGCTTCTCAACATCAGGCTGGAACTCACTAAGAAGAAGTCGTAGATCCCACGCGGTCAGTAATTTTCAGTCGGTGTCTTTGCTTGGAAAGAAGTAAGGCGACTGCACTGAAGCCCCGTTCTACTAAATATGATGTTGGGAAGGCAATAAAGTACATCTTGACCTTGTTCCACAGCACTTGATAGCAGTCAGAGATTTTTTTTTGTAACCAAAAATCGTGATATGACTTTTTGAACTTTGGCCTTAGTTCAATGTCATTTTGAATTGAAATCAGTTCTTCCTTTGCCACTCCAGTTTCTTCACCATCGACATTTAGGAATGGATTGATCACCCATTGGTATTTCAAGCAATAAAATGTCCTCAAATCTCTCAGACATGTCTCTGTGCAGTTCATCCAGGTGTGTACAATACACTTGAAGGTCATCGTCTGATATGCCTTTTTCCTCATCCAATTCAGAGAGGCTTGGGAACTGGTAGAGTGCATGGCGAGCTATGTTTCGTTTGAATAACTGTAACTTGGCCAGGAAGGTGGAGATAGCTGATTTGACTTTAATTAGGTTAGCCTTATTTCCCTGCAGCTGCAAATTAACTTCATTGAACTTTGTGAATATATCTGCCAAATAAGCAATGTCATGCTTCATGTTTCTTAGTTCATCACACAGAACAGAATTGGAGTCTTGGAAGAATTCAACAACTGTATCAAACAGTGAATAGAAACGTCTCAGGCAGTTTCCCTTTGACAGCCATCTAACTTCTGTGTGCAACACTAAACGTTCAAACTCTTCATCATTATCAGTGCACAGCTGTCGAAACAGTCGGGAATTGAGGGCATGTGCCTTGATTTTATTTATTGCTGTGATAACAGTACTCATTGATTTGTGTAGTCTACCACTCAAGTTTTTTTGCGACCAGAAGCTGCCTGTGGATTACACAGTGCACTGTAAGTACTCCAGGTACAGCTTTTTTCAAGAAACTAATGAAGCCACGATGACGACCTACCATTGATGGTGCCCCATCTGTTGCACAAGCAAGAATGTTAGAAAGTGGGATGTCTTTCTCTTTGAAAAAATCATCAACGACACGAAATACTGACTCCCCTTTTGTGTCTGTTTCACGCTGTCTTGCAAATAACAGCTCTTGAACCAAGCTTTCATCTTTGACGAAACGAACATAAGCAAGAAGCAAAGATTCATTGCCTGGCAGAGTGGACTCATCTAACTGTAAACTAAATTCTGTTGTCCTAAACATGTTACACAATGTTTCTTCAATATTTTCAGCCATTTCATCTATTCTTCTCTGAACAGAGTTATCACTGAGAGGAATGGCTTTTATAATTTGGTCAGGTGACTTGTGTAGAACTGTGTGTAGAACCTCTCTTACTGCTGGTAGAATAAGCTCTTCTCCAATTGTATGAGGCTTACCAGATCTGGCAATCAGCAAAGAGATGTTGTATGACGCTCGCAAACCGTCAGTAGATTGTTGTAAATTGCTGTCAAACATATTTCCGATGGTTTTCCGTTTCCGAACGTTGTCTCGGAGTGACTGAAAATATGCCAAGTTTTTGTCTGCTTTATCAGAGTGCATTTTCTTCAAATGTTCCAAAAGCCTCGAAGGTTTCATAGCTTCATTTGAAAACACTCTATCACACAGTAGACACATTGGTTGCTGTTGATTGTGTGGTACTGCGACAAATCCATATTTCAGATATTCCACACTATATTGCCGACACTTCTTTTTTGTTTGCTGTACCAAGGCCATACTTTATTCTGGAACAAAAAAAATAAAACCAAGTAAAATACAGTATTTTATCGCATTTCATAAATAGGCCTACTTAAAGACAAAAATGACAACATTGAAGGTATTAAAAGCAACTTTACCCTCTCATGTATTCATTTTCTTCCATTTACTCACAGAAAATGGTGGCGGACGTGATCTAAGGCACGCCACCTTTGCCACCCACACAATGACACACGCATATATGCACCCACACACCCACACATGCACACACAGGTACAAAGTCATATACATTCGTAACAATATATATCAGTGAATGCACCACCCTAACCAGCTCAACACAACACAACACGGCGCGTTCTGGCGAGTCCCCAATTTCATGTTGACTTGGACTCAAGATGATGTTGACCGCCAGAATGCGGTTTTTATTATAAGATAAAATTCTGAACATTACAAGCTTGGAATTACAAACCTGAGCTTTTGCTTTTGTAGTCTATGCTGTCGGATCTGACTGGGTCAGAGCGGCGTGTGGTAACCGGACCCTGATGCGTCGTCCACTGACTCGTCCTGCTGCTCGTGTTGTGTACAAATCGTCAAACAAACGTCGACTTCGGACTGCCGCCCCCCTACCGCACCTTTCTTCCTCACCGCCCCCCCAGATCTTTCCACCTGGGGGCGGTACCGCCCACTTTGGGAACCACTGGTCTACACTGTTTGTACTATGTGTCCTCTCTGCATCCATTGCAGCCTGGTCATCCTGGATAAGGCACCTTCCCATCTGTGGTCTAACCCTAAAAGCCGCTGTGAGGATTTGTTCGCTCCCTGTAATTTGGGCTAGGAAGGAGGCAACCTGTTCAAACTTGCCACACTACCTGAACAGACCCCCAGGAAGACAAAGAGTCAGTCGATGTCCAGGACTCACCATTCTCAAAATGGTAGGGGGGCACAAATTCTCACGGGGCCGCTGTCTCAAGCCCCGCCCCTTTTTGCGGTTGTCTCTGCTGATGAATTTGCTGCATATCTGGATAGCTTTTGTGGTTGATTTAGGCGGGGCCCGTCCACCGCTTCGGACTGGGCCTCACAGTCCAAATAAAACACGACTCGTATTTTGAAAGTTGCAGTTGTGTGCCTCAGCACAGAAATTTGGGCCCATCCGCTCAGGACCCCTCCGCTCTGGGCCGCTGACATTTTGCCATTGCGCAAGCATAGCGGCTAGAGGCCCGCCCCTTTAAATGCGACCGCTGAGCTGCCCTCTGAAAGCTCGCTGTTAGGGTGGTGCTCACTCTAACTTATTTTGCAAGAACCACACAGGAGACAAGCAAGTCATTTTAAACACCTGCAAGTGGAGAGTCCATTCATAGCTGTGCTTACGGCGATGGTCGAATGGAGGTCTGACTCAGGCCTCATCAGGTGCATATTTATTGAGAGAAACAGAGTGGGGTTGAAAGTGGGGGTGTGGGAACACAGGATGGGGTGAAGCCGCTTCCCTGCTGATAAAAGCATAGCAGGGGGCCTTTTACGCCATTCTGTAAACAAAGCAACTTTGATTGCGTCCTCTGCAGCTAGTCAATCAGTTGAAAAGATCTTAGCACTTTGTTCTACTACTTTTGTTAAGACAGGACAAGCTAGGTAAATTATTACAGGTTACATTCCAACATAATCATACGATGAAGATATTCTGCAAACCCTAACACTCGCCCTCTTGTCCAAACGCACGTCCACATTCAAGCGGGGCCACTTTGGAAAGACCTTTTAAGCAACTGTTTGTTGCAGCTCCACCCCTTCCGTCTCGGGACCTTTAATAGCACCGCGATATCCTTGCGTCCGTGTTATCGAGGTACACTAAATTGACAAGAGGGTATCCCAGTTTGCAGCCGTTGTTGTCCTCGAGCGGGCAGGCCTGCTGGGCATCTCAGAAAACGTTGCGCACATTGCTGGCGTTGCTGATGGCCAGCATCCACAGCGGTTTCTTTGGATGCTCGCTGCCTCGTCCTCGCGTCTTCGGCCTTCTGGCGCCTGGAGACGGGAAAAGCATTTAGGAAACACCCGTTCATGCAAATCCACCCACTCGTTTTTTTGCCACGCATTCTGTTGACCCTTCCACGGGGTTTTGGATGATGTTTGCAAGATTTGCTGAGGCTGTGCATTCTGTTGAGGTCAGCTTCACTGCAAACGTCCACGCCGCGTTTCTTTGGAGAGCTGCCACTTTCCTTTCCTTTCCTTTCCTTTCCTTTCCTTTCCTTTCCTTTCCTTTCCTTTCCTTTCCTTTCCTTTCCTTTCCTTTCCTTTCCTTTCCTTTGCGATGGACGTTTGACTGAATGGATGTGTTTTTGAACGCCTTCTATGCTGTGACACTGCAGCCAGAACTGTTGTGCAATGTGTTGTCCTTTTTTAGGCAATTCCTTTCAGTGTTTGAATGTCATTGTCTTATTTTGTAGTGTAAAATAATTTATTTTTGGAAGCATCCAAATCAACTAGCCAATGTTATCAGTTTGAAAATGTCTTTAAAGCACGTGGGGAAGATAATTTTATACACACACCTATATATGTATATATATATATATATATATATATATATATATATATATATATGTATATATATATATATTAGAGATGCACCGATCCGACTTTTTCAGTTCCGATACCGATACCGATGCCGTGGCTTTGCGTATCGGTCGATACCCGATACCGATCCGATATTATGGTTGACTTAACAAGCTACATAACTCTACATGTGGAACAGAAAAGACCAAAGGCAATGGCATCAGGCAGACTACACAGTTCTTTGCTCTAAATTAGGGGTGTCCAAACTAACGGTCCAGTTTTTATTGGCCCGCAGCAAATTCTGAAAACATAATTGAATATGGCCCGAACAAGAAGCTTGAGCTCAGCTTCTCAGTTTCCACACTAGATGGAGCCCGCCACACAAAGCGTTTGACGTCCCATTAACACCCCCCCGGAAGAGAAGCGAACACGCAGCGTTTGACATCCGATTAGCCTCCCCCCCCCCCCCCCCCATTCGGGGGAGAAGCGAACGCGCAGCCTTTGACGTCCCATTAGCAACCCGAAGAGAAGCGAACGCGCAGGGTTTGACGTCCGCTTAGCAACCCGGGGAAGAGAAGCGAACGTTCGCTCCATGTTTGCGTTTGTTTAGAAAACTCTCGTGGCATGCGGCACACGTGCTGCTGACGTATGACGTAGCCCGCGTCCCAATAGATTAAGGAAAGTATCGGCTCACAGATCGGCTGTATTTTCCGATACCCGATCCATCTATTTTGTTGATATCGGGGCCGATATCCGATCCAGATATCGGATCGGTGCATCTCTAATATATATATATATATATATATATATATATATATATATATATATATATATATATATATATATATATATATATATATAGGATCAGCCAAGATCCTGTGGGACTTCCAGATCCAGACTGACAAGATGGTGATGGCGAACCAACCGGACATTGTGTTGGTGGACAAAAAGCAGAAGAAGGCCGTTGTAGTGGATGTAGCAATACCAAGCGATGGCAACATCAGGAAAAAAGAACTTGAGAAGCTATAGAAATACCAGGGCCTCAAAGAAGAGCTTGAGAAGGCCTGGAAAGTGAAGGCCTCAGTGGTGCCCGTGGTCATTGGGGCACTTGGGGCAGTGACCCCCAAACTGGAGGAGTGGCTACAGCAGATTCCAGGAACAACATCAGACATCTCAGTCCAGAAGAGTGCAGTGCTAGGAACAGCCAAAATACTGCGCAGAACCCTCAAGCTCCCAGGCCTCTGGTAGAGGACCTGAGCTTGGAGTGGGAGACCACCCGCGGAGGGTGAGAGGGGAATTTTTTTTTTTTTATATATATATATATATATTGAAGGAATGGGGTCGAAATACAAAAACTCCTGCCTAGCTACAAAAACAGATATGCTCAAACCTCATTGAATAAAGTACATAAACAGAAGAGTATATTCACATATTAAATCAATAGAATAAACATTTTAAGCATATAATTATACCTACACACCAAATCAATAAAGAAGACATAACTAGACATTTTTAATAGGTGGTAATGACAAAGGTTTTTATAACTTTATGATCTGATATGTATTTCTGAGCACGGTGAAATAACAAATGTTTTTTGATATATTGCCTAAATAGCTTAATGACCCTTAAGGAACTGTGTAATGCATGCCTAATGTTTTTTCTCTAAATGATGGACACGGCCAGAGTCATCTTGACTGTTCAGTACTTGATTATATCTTGTGTTTTGACTAAACGTCATATGTCGCGTAAATGCAAGACGCCAGCTTTTCGATTACTACTGAACGTTCTGCACAGAGGGAGATATTTTGCCTAACAAAGAAAATATATGGTTGGAAGCATGATTAAACTAAGAATATGATGACGTAAGCAAGTACATGGAGTATCAAGAGAACAAAGAAACAAAAACATGGTAAGTGGTGAGAACGAACTTTGCATAGTCAGGGAACATTAATAGATTGATGATGTCACAGCCAAAAGCTCACATAATTCCGTACAAAAGGAAAAAATTGAAAGAATGATGAATAGATGAGGTGCGACAGTGTAGGTGCAAGAATGGAGCAGAATGTTTACAGGAAGGTCACTTGGAGATAAAACCAGCAGGTGCCAGAGGGAGACAGCCAAGAACCCGGCCAAAGATGATCGCCAAGGCCGAAAGACGGGATGGAAGACAACAGCCCCCACACACACCGAATCGCCCATAATCAGCACCCACCCCCATGGCGATCTTGCCCCACCGCAAAGTCTCATCACCCATCAAACTCGGCCCACACCGGCATGTGCAACTGAATATAATCTGACCAAAGAACCTTGAACGTTGCCTTTTCTGAATGGAGACTTTCTGCTCTTGAAAGGCCCAGCGCTGTATTGTACTTTCCTGAAAACAGAGCTTTCTTAACAAGAATTGTGATTGAACTCAACCAACCTGTGTAAGTCTCATTTCTGCTTCAGTGTCTTAGCATTTTCCTACATCTGAAGAAATTAAACGAGCACGCAGTGAGTAAATTGGATAACAGGTGATTGGCAATGGCTTTTGCCGTGAGGCGCAGATAGCGTGCTCCCTAAATTATGGACCAAATCCAACAAGAGTTGTGCAAGAGAGGAGGTCTGCGTCTCCACAAGTTCAACTCAAATGACAGAAAGGTTCTGGACTTTGTGGACGCAGCAGAAAAAGCAGTGACATCCGAACCCCTCAACGTCGATCTACATGCTGCCCCAGCAGAACGTGCGCTTGGAATTCAGTGGTTACTCGAAAATCACAACTTCGACTTTGATGTGAACCTACAGAGGGAATCCTCCACGTGCCGCGGGATCCTATCAGTCATCGCTTCCCTGTACGATCTAGTTGGATTTGTGGCACCATTCATCCTAACTGAAAAATGCATACTTCAGGAGCTCTGTCGCAGAGGCATCGAATGGGATGACCCACTTCCTGAAGACTTAAGCCCACGGTGAGAGGAATGAAAAGAGGGTATCCAAAGGCTTAAGGAAGTTTCCATACCAAGATGTTAGCAACCACGAGACTTTGGTAAAACTGTTACGTGAGAACTCCATCACTTTTCGGACGCAAACAACCAGGGCTATGGCTCCTGTTCATATCTGAGAAGCAAGAACAAAGATGGCAAAATCTACTTCAGTCTCGTGATGGCAAAGGCCGTAGTTGCACCCACAAAACTTACCAGCATTCCAAGACTCGAACTCTCAGCAGCGGTGGTCGCTGCGAGATCAAGTGTCATGCTAAGAAACGAGCGTGAGATGAAGATTGATGGAGAGTTTTTCTGGACTGACTCCCAAGTGGTCCTAGCTTACATCAGTAATGAAGCAAGAAGGTTTCATGTCTTTGTTGCCAATCGTGTCCAAATGAGCAGAGAATACACAAGCCCCAGCCAACCAAAGACACAACCAAAAACCCAGCTGACCACGCCTCAAGAGGCCTCCTCGCAGCAGAAATCTCCTCAACGAACTGATTAACGGGACCTCAATCCCTGTGGAAATCGGAAATACATGCAGCGTCTGACCTCCAACCAGAATTGCTCGTCGGCGATCCTGAAGTCAAGTCAATGCAGGTGTTTGCAACCAAAGTTGAACCTCCCCAACTAAACATACTTACCAACCTAAGTCGTTTCTCTTCCTGGTCAAGACTCCTAAATGTCGTCGTGAGAATCAAGAGACTGAAGTCCAAAAAAACCATCCAACTAAACCTTTGATCTTAGAAAGGCCCATTCAGAAACTAGTTCTCCTCCTTGAGAGTTTGGTAGCCTATACCTTAAATCTTGCGTGAAGTACTTACCTGCAAATCACGTAGGCATAAGACTCATGTATACCCATTCAGTCAGGTAGATCCATGTCTTCATTCTGTATAACATGAGTGGTGGGAGTGTAAGTGGCCGTGAGTTGTGTGAATTGAGCACTGTCACTTTAAATTTCTTGTGGCTTGTAACTTGCACGCCAACGGTCAAGCTCAGAGAAAGACGAGACCTCGAAGAAGATAGTAGCAAGAAAGACAGCTCATAATAATTTATCTTTCAACGTCTTCTCTCCTCTGTTAATGAGTGTTTATTTTTGTTTCATTCCACTCAGTGTTGGTTAACAGTGTTATTGTATGCCTGTTTGTGTTGTTTAGCGATAGAATTATGATAATTCAATTATCTTATTATTTTAGTTTAAAAGAAGACTGGTTTCTTTGTGTAGCTAGCAACGTTCATGGCTACCTAGCTTTGCAACAGTATTGGTGGCAGCTTTCCAAGGATTCCCCTTAGCACCCTTGATCAGCGGAGCGAGGTACGATTCATTTGTATACTGTATATATTGATTTGTATAGTATTTCATATACTTTGTTATTTTGTTAGCCTGCTAATATGCAGTTGTTTTTTTACAGTATGTGCCAGTTGTAGGCTAATTTGCCTGCCATTTTGTGTCACAGTTTTCACGGTGTTTGACGATGTTGGTGGTTACGCACAATTCTTCAATAAACTACACTCGTTCAGAAACACTCCAAGCCTGTTCCTTCAAAATCTTGGGTTGCTACAACATTTAAGTGGCTATTGCATAGTGATGTCTCTAAGACTCTATGAGTGGTATGAGTTCGTCAGAGCGACAGCATGGGGGAAGAAGCTGTGTCTGTGTCTGGTTTCGGCATACAGCACTCTCTCACGCCGTCGTACGGGAGTTGTTTGAACAGACAGTGACCTGGGTGAGAAGGGTCTGCAGAGATGTTACTTGCACCAGCAGAGGTGCCAGAGGGAGAGCGGCAGGAGAAGAACTGCTAAGAACCTGGCCAAAGGGTGAGGCCAAGGCGCAAAGACTGGAAGCAGGTGGATGGGAATAACAACAGCCCCCACCAAGCCAAACCCCCTTAACGCGCGCGCGCACACACGCACACAGACACACACACACACACACACACACACTAAATCGCCCAACACCGCATTTACCTCTCATGGAATCAGCTCTTGTCAAACTCACACCTACGTCCATGGAATCAACTCTCATGCGACCTGGCCCCAGCCCCATCGAATGGGTGATGACCCATCGAACTCGGCCACCAACCCGGCATGTGCAACGGAATAAAAATTGACCAAGGAACTTTGAACGTGGCTTTTTCTGAATGAGGACTTTCTGCTCTTGAGCATCGTTGCACGAAAGGCCCAGTGCTGTATTGGCCCGAATATAAGATGACCCTGATTATAAGACGACCCCCTCTTTTTCAAGACTAAAGTTTGAAAAAAGACTTTTGAACACCAAATTTAATTTTTACACAAAAAATAATTACCGGATTTTGCGCCCTATTAGGCGCACCGGGTTATAAGGCGCACCTTCAATGAACGGCCCATTTTAAAACTTTGTCCATATATACGGCGCACCGGACTATAAGGCGCATAAAATAGAAGCTATACTGTAACAAACTGAGGTTGACTAGGGTTGCGGTATGCACCCACTAGCCAATAACTAACGAGCCCTCTGTAAACAATCGCGTTTCTCAAACGATCTCCTATAAAATGATTGGAACTGACTAAAGTTTTATCTAACGCATTGGTACTACTGCCCTATGTTTCCCTTCCATATCGATCCGTAGATTTACTCGAAACATTAACAGAGCAGCCCATTTTGACATGAAATAGCTTGCTGCGTATAGCAGCTATCGTTATAGCATTAGCCATCCCCAAAAACCCATGAGCCTCAGCTCGCAATCTCCCATGAGCCTCAGCAAAGTGTAAACAATCGCGTTTCTCAAACGATCTCCTATAAAATGATCGGAATTGATTAAAGTTCGATCTAACGCATTGGTACTACTTAAATATTTTTCCCTTCCATATCAATCCGTAGATCTACTCGAAACATTAACAGAGCAGCCTATTTTGACATGAAATAGCTTGCTGCGTATAGCAGCTATCGTTATAGCATTAGCCATCCGCAAAATCCCATGAGCCTCAGCTCGCAATATCCCATGAGCCTCAGCAAAGTGTAAACAATCACGTTTCTCAAACGATCTCCTATAAAATGATCGGAACTGACTAAAGTTCGATCTAACGCATTGGTACTACTTACCCATGTTTCCCCTCCATATCGATCCGTAGATTTACTCGAAACATTAACTGAGCAGCCTATTTTGACATGAAATAGCTTGCTGCGTATAGCAGCTATCGTTATAGCATTAGCCATCCGCAAAATCCCATGAGCCTCAGCTCGCAATATCCCATGAGCCTCAGCAAAGTGTAAACAATCGCGTTTCTCAAACGATCTCCTATAAAATGATCGGAACTGACTAAAGTTCGGTCTAACGCATTGGTACTGCTTACCCATGTTTCCCTTCCATATCGATCCGTAGATTTACTCGAAACATTAACAGAGCAGCCTATTTTGACATGAAATAGCTTGCTGCGTATAGCAGCTATCGTTATAGCATTAGCCATCCGCAAAATCCCATGAGCCTCAGCTCGCAATATCCCATGAGCCTCAGCAAAGTGTAAACAATCGCGTTTCTCAAACGATCTCCTATAAAATGATCGGAACTGACTAAAGTTCGATCTAACGCATTGGTACTACTTACCCATGTTTCCCTTCCATATCGATCCGTAGATTTACTTGAAACATTAACAGAGCAGCCTATTTTGACATGAAATAGCTTGCTGCGTATAGCAGCTATCGTTATAGCATTAGCCATCCGCAAAATCCCATGAGCCTCAGCTCGCAATATACCATGAGCCTCAGCAAAGTGTAAACAATCGCGTTTCTCAAACGATCTCCTATAAAATGATCGGAACTGACTAAAGTTCGATCTAACGCATTGGTACTGCTTACCTATGTTTCCCTTCCATATCGATCCGTAGATTTACTCGAAACATTAACAGAGCAGCCTATTTTGACATGAAATAGCTTGGTGCGTATAGCAGCTATCGTTATAGCATTAGCCATCCGCAAAATCCCATGAGCCTCAGCTTGCAATCTCCCATGAGCCTCAGCAAAGTGTAAACAATCGCGTTTCTCAAACGATCTCCTATAAAATGATCGGAACTGACTAAAGTTTGATCTAACGCATTGGTACTACTTACCTATGTTTTTCTTCCATATCGATCCGTAGATTTACTCAAAACATTAACGGAGCAGCCTATTTTGAAATGAAATAGCCTTGCGGGTACAACAGCTATTCGGTGACGCCCCCTGACTACGGTTACCGTAATGTTGGGAAGCGATGCAACCTTGTAATTTACTAGTTGTACTAAAACGTATTAATTTTGGCAGAGCACTGTGTACAACCAGTATGGCTCAACAAATTCATCAAATATAAGGCGCACCGGACTATAAGGCGCACTGTCGACTTTTGATAAAAAATTAGGTTTTTAGGTGCGCCTTGTAGGGCGGAAAATACGGTACATCTGGAACAAACGATTATAACAATATATTCGATAGAAAAAGCATGTTATTCTGCCTCATTCAAATCATGCAAAAACTGTCTATCATATCTTAATATCTGAACATTTAAATATGTAAACTAAAGTGCAATCACATTTGTAAATGAATGGCTTCTGGTTTTTGAAATGTAAATACACCAATCTACTGTGATAAAACAACAAAATTGCAATAACTGCATTAACCATCAAAGTAAAGTCTAACTAACTGTAGTCTTGAAACAAATCTGAATAAGGAAAAACAAAAAAATGCAAAAAAAAAAAATGCAAACTGCTACCGCTATTTTTATTTTTATTCTTAGTGACGGGTTCGCTTTAGCCTGGGGAGTTAAGTTCAGCATTCGCTTTGAAGATATCTGGTGCCATCTAGCGTTGTGAATGGGTATAATGTCTAGGTCACAACCGCCGCACTTGCACCAAAGGGCGTCACGTCTGACTTTAATGTCAGAAAGTGGAAACTCTCACTTTAAAGTGACTGAGAAAAAAAAGTTTTTTCCCCCCATCACTGGCCCTAAACCGCTTCCGTTCAAGAGAATGTACAGTAGTAGTCATTTACAAATACAGTCGAAACATGAAATGGATGCATGGGATGGATACTTTCACGGCATACTTTTGGCTTGGTTTATCTCTTCTCGTCTTTGATAACCAACAGGGGGCAGCAGTGCTCTGCTGAACGCTTCTTTTGCGCTTCAGCTCCATCGCGCTCCTGTTTCTGACTCAATTTTTCTTTTTGTATCCAAATTCAACAATTGTCATCATAAAAAAACGTCATCATCGCCTCTTTCACTATGACAGGAATAATAAGCAAGGCATAATAAAGTTGATTGACAAAGTGTAAGGAAAACTAACCACCACTCTGCAACTCCACTTACCAGCTGTGTGTGTGTGCACGCGTGTGTGTGTATTCTTCGTCACTTTGCTCAGCACACATTATACGTACTTCAAGCATTACTAAGAACGCACGCACGCACGGAGCTTCATTTAAAATCTTAGGCCATTTCTGGCCGGAGAGCCTTGCTCGAAACCCCGTCCTGGCCTGGAAACCTCAAAACCTTGACCGTTGTTTGACGATGTCACAAACTTCCAGCCCTGAGGTGGCCACAAAGGCTTCGCTGCCGTCAAGCTCGAGTATTCAACGAATCGCCGTCGAGTCGTATAAGAAAACGGAGCGGGTCTTGCCGGCGCCGCTCCTCTTGCGGGTGCGTATATCCAGGAAGCTTGGTTTATTAACCCTCCCGCCGCTCGGCAAACATGAAGGTGAGCGTCTCCGAGGACTCGCCTTGACAGGCGCCGAATCACGATGAGCTTGTAGCGCCGCGGGCTGGCTGCCCCCCGAAGGGATCCGAACTTTGATGTCTCGCACAAAACGTCATTTCGGGTGCCCGTGAGCACAACACCGGCACGGGGACTTTCCCGGGAGACCTTTGACGTTCGCTCACGTGTTCGCGCTGCTGAGTGTGCAAGGGAGAAGCTGCCGATGTTGGCTGGAAAATATTTTTTCTTTTTGACTTTTTTATGTTAATCATGCGGCGATTGATTTTTTTAAGCTTTCGTATGCGGATAGTTTTTCGGTGGACCTCCGCCATTTACAAAAGTGAGCCAGAATCACCTGTGGCGCGAAAGTTGCAAAGTTGCACTCGTCGAGAACTTTGTGGCTGGCTGGTTGGGACTCGGGAGAGTGACTTTGAAAAAGTGACAAACAATGTCACTTAATATCAAGGATGTTTGCAGAGCATGCATGTATGGAGGCTTTTGTATGCGAATAGTAATTCGGTGGACCTGTGCCATTTACAAAAGTGAGCCAGAATCACCTGTAGCGCGAAAGTTTCAAAGTTGCACTCATCGAGAACTTTGTGGCTGGCTGGTTGGGACTCGGGAGAGTGACTTTGAAAAAGTGACAAACAATGTGACTTAATATCAAGGATGTTTGCAGAGCATGCATGTATGGAGGCTTTCGTATGCGGATAGTAATTCGGTGGCCCTCCGCCATTTACAAAAGTGAGCCAGAATCACCTGTGGCGCGAAAGTTGCACTCGTCGAGAACTTTGTGGCTGGCTGGTTGGGACTTGGGAGAGTGACTTTGAAAAAGTGACAAACAATGTCACTTAATATCAAGGATATTTGTAGAGCATACATGTATGGAGGTTTTCGTATGCGGATAGTAATTCGGTGGACCTCCGCCATTTACAAAAGTGAGCCAGAATCACCTGTGGCGCGAAAGTTGCAAAGTTGCACTCGTCGAGAACTTTGTGGCTGGCTGGTTGGGACTCGGGAGAGTGACTTTGAAAAAGTGACACAATGCCACTTTATTAAGTGACATTGTGTGTCAAGGAGGTTTGCAGAGCATGCATGTATGGAGGCTCTGCTTTTTGCCAAAAATCACGGAGAACAACAATAACCACGTGGTTCTACAGTAATCTTCAGTTCTCAAGAATAGACTGTGTGGAATGTGTCCGCTTGTCACTTTACTTTCCTGGCTCCTTCTGACATTTCAAAGAAAACAAACAAAATGACGTGAGCTGTCATTGTTTTCACTCTGCGTCCGGAGCGTCCCGTTTGCCTACAATAGCAACGCCCTTTGGATTATTGTAATGGGGCCGGCTCATGTGATTAGCCGGCTAGGGGGCTCTCCATCCGCCTTTTAACCACCCCAAACCCACGGACAAAGTTAATCCGGGAAAAAAAAAACAGATTTCAAAAACCCTCGCTAATCTCCCATTGTGGCTCGGAAAGGCTAATTGATGTGGCCGTGGTAAATAGTGGCAAAATGGTAGCAAAGGAAAAGGCCGACGCGTTGATGTGCCGCTTTGCTGTCGTCCACGCCCGAGCGGCCAACTTCAGCCGTGCTCTGCATTTGTCCGACTCTGCCACTGGGAAGAGATTTGCTCCAATGAAAGCGCCGCCGTCTAAGGCAGTGGAGGATGGCCTAATCCAGGGGTGGGTAAACTACGGCCCGCGGGTCACATCCAGCCCACGGGACTATTTAATCCGGCCTGCCAACCCTGAATAAATTGTATTTAAAAAAAAAAATTTGGGTCATTTTGCATGCAATGACTGCGTTTCCCCAGTAGATGGGGAACCGCTCGCCTGCGCATTTACTACCGGAAGCCGTGTCAGAAAGCTCGGTGCACACTCACAAGTGCGTGTACGTACTCAGTAGTACGGACATGGCGCACTCGCGCTCTATTTGTATCAGTCCCGAATTTAGAGCGTGGGCTGTGACGACAGCATTCTTGTAATTCGCGCGCTGAGCTTTTAGATACAGTTTTACGCTAAAGCCACCCACAAACCTTCCCCTGGAATCCTTCTATTCAAATGAGTCGCCCACGGAAAAGCAAGATGGACACAGTGCCGAGTGTTTAAAAAAGAGTGGCCAATTTGGCTCGACGTACGCGACGTGACGTTCAGCCACATGAGCATCAACATCAACATCAACCCGTCACAGATCGAGGTAAACGGACCAACACCTCGGATCTCTCCTAAGAATTGCCACAACAAATTTTACTCCAGACTATGACGCACTAGCAAAAAAGGGAGACCAACAACACTGTTCCCACTGAAAATGAAGGGGAGGCTCTCAAGTTTGTTGTAAAAAAAATGCATTTTGAATATGATTTGTACAAACAGCAGGGATTGAAACTAGCGACCATTCTCATTTTCAAACAATGCAGGATGCTCAAGGACATTGATGCACCACCTGTTTGCGACTAATCTTAACCTGTAAAATTCTTAAGGTTTACTTTAAGGAAGTGTTTCCCGTTTTCTCACCTCTGTTACCAGGTGTTTGTGAGTTAAAACTCTGCTCTGATTTTCAGATACCCCTCACGTTTTGATTACTTTATTTGGATGTATGCTTTCACCGATTCTTCAAGATGATATATTTGGTCAGAATGTTTGCCGTTTGATGTGATCTCATAAGATAAACATCTTTCATTAATCTGACCTGCAGGTACGGAAGTGATGGAGACTGTTATTCATAATAACAGTGTCGTATTTTATGAGAATCACTCATAGCAGTTTTTAGTGAATTTTTTTTTTTTTTTAATGCTGTTAATAAATGCATTTGTTTTCAAAAAACTTGTTTGGAATATCCATGCTTTACTAGCTACTAAAGGCCAAAATATTTTATCCAATGACCTTTACAGGTCGCTTATATTACTTCACACAAACATTACGTCCATCTGCTCCTGGTTTGGCCCTCCGGTCCAAATTTAGAACCCAGTTCGGCCCGCGAGTCAAAAGGTTTGCCCACCCCTGGCCCAATCCCTTTTGTTGGATGCTGAGCCCCCCACCTCCACTTTCAGATTCAAGCATCTCGAACCTTTATTGTCGTTGCCTTTTCTCAAGTCATATTTCACAATTTGTTCGTTTCAGCATAACCCAAAAAAGTGAAACACGGACGAGTGCCAAAATGAAGTACAACGCTAAAACCAAGAAAAACTGTTCATGTGTGGCTGGGATGTTTTTCACTTTTTGGATGATTGTTTGGTTCACATCGGGGAAAATGTCCTGTGTTGTTTGTAGTTGTGGTGACACTTTGTTGTCTTTTTTTGTTATTGTTGATTTATTGCTTTTCCAATAATCGTTCTTGTTTTGTTATGTTTCTTGTTTGGTTTTCCTTTTCTATTTTGCATCGTCTAAAATGTTTTTGGTTTTCTGAGTTTGATTTTGTACTTTTGGTTGTTCCATTTTGACTTGTGTTTTTATAGGCTTTCTGCATTGTTTCCAAATGTATCTTATTGATTGTTTGTGTACTGTATTTTTTGCATCATTCCAAACTTCTGAAACTTCAAAGGCCAAACTGTCAAAGCAAAGTCATGCTCCTAGGCCCAACCAAAAGAGCTTGATGAAATTTCGACACCAAGTTTGTCTGCGCGCCGTGGCTTCTTCTTCCTTTGCTTCTGCTTCTGCTTGTTGGTGCCGCTGACATTTGTGGAAACAATCCCTACGTGACGTTAGCTCAGCATCAACAACAAAGAGTAAACATTGCGAGTGAAAGCGATATGCAAGTCCCAAATCTGCCCGCTGAGCTTTTTGTTTACAGCACGTCAGAAGTGAGTGAGCGGCTAATCTGTTTAGTGTGATTCGGCGGCGGCCATTGTTCCCGGCGAACGGTACAAAGGCGCTTATTTACCGACACACTTAACTTACTAAGCGCTTAAGCCGGCCTGGCCGCTAATGTAGCCACTAAGCGGAGCGTCTGGACGCGGCCGTGACCCCAAAGAGTGGAGGCTAAGTGCGGAGCTAAGCTGCCTTTAACCCTTCTGTGTCTGAACAAGTATGTGCCGCTGATCGGGATGAAGGCCACAAAAGCCTTTGCGCCGCTTCGGGCCCGAGGACGGCCACCAACTATTTGGGATCCTCATGGGAAAGAACAACGACGACCCGAACAACATCAAGTGAAAACCTCTAAGAAAGAGGTGGAAAGGCATATGTGGGCCTCATGGTGGTTTTTGCGACATTTGAATGTTCATTCATACTCACCCGCCTTGTTATTTTTTTACTTACTTTGTGACATTTCTGAACACGTTATATGCCGTCTATATGCAAATAGTACTGCATGGTATCAGTGGCGAATATTTGGGGATTTCAATAAGGCACCTGGGACAACTATGGGGGTCCTCAGTACCCGGACGTAGTTGCGGGAGTCTCGCCAGGTCGTGACTGTAACTGCCGCTGTTGTGTGGGTTTCAGATGAGTAAATCTGTTGAAAAGTTGATGATCAGAACTTGTAATACTGCTGGTAGTCTGAGCTAATTATTGATTGAGAATAAGATACATACGGTTGCGGTTGTACAATGTATACTTTTGCGTATAACATGGACAGTGTGATGTTAATAACGTATTCTCAGTACCCAGAAGTAGTTGAGAGTGAGCGGGAGTTTCGCCGGGTCGTGACTGTAACTGCCGCTGTTGTGTGTGTTTCAGTCAATTTATTACTTTAACAAACACCGCATGCGTGGAGTGATTCGCGTCCATGCGTGCGACAAATATTAGAGGCACCGCTGGGATTCAGTGACGCGTAGCTCGGACTAGAGATCGCGGAGGAGCGCGCGCGCACACGAGCACGCGCACACACGAGCACGCACTACGTCATTGAAGAGGAGTAGAGTGAGCGCGCAGGGGGAAGTGAGAGGCGGCATAAGAGAAAGATGGATTTGGAAGAGTTGGCAGAGATTGTGACACAGAAGATGTGGCTTTTAAAGCTCGATCTGCTGAAGCAAGTGTGTCTAGTGGCCAAAATCCAAAGTGAAAATGCCACTTCGAGACAAGCGCTCATCTGAACCATTACAGAGACAATAGACACCGTTATTAATGACGAAGAGGATGAAGTGGCCTCATGTTATCTGAAAAAAATACTGAGACTCACTGAGCAAATGCAAAGTATTGAAGAGTGGTGAGGAGAAAAACAATGAACACCACACAACACAGTGATGATGCACATGAGGAAGTTAGCTTGGAAGAGAAATGTTCACAGCTACAGCTAAACAATTTAGCATTACAAGATGAAGTGAGAAGGTTAAGTGAAATGATGAAGGCTTTGACACCGCCCCACCAAAACGTGATGTCTCCAGCTGTGAACAAACTTCTTGAAGTGACAATCAGACAGCAATTCAAGATTTATGGACAGATTGGAGAAAAGGGACAAAAAGAAAGGCTCTCCTACACAAATTTGATGCACCAGATTGATAGAGGAATTAGTAGAGGACACGGTGAGGCTGAGATCATTGCAGTGGTAAAGGCAATCAGCCCAGGTTTGAGTCTTCGAGACATGTTAGAAATCAAAAGTGACATCACCCTTTCCCAACTCAGAACCATTTTGAAAGGAAGACAGTTTCACGGACCTGTACCACAAACTTCTGAGCATCACCCAAGACCACCGTGAGTCGCCTCAGAACTTTCTCTTTAGAGCCATTGAAGTAAAAGAGAGACTGCTACTGGCATCCCGAGATGGCGGATCAGATGAACAGTATTGTTAGGGTTTGCAGAATATCTTCATCGTATGATTATGTTGGAATGTAGCTTGTGATAATCATCCTAACAAGTATAGTACTGAGCGTGTTCAAAAGATTCTTTTAGATCAATTAGTACTGGGCTGTTAAGTGATAACATCGAGTTTCAGCTGAAACCTTATCTAGATGATCCGAGAGTATCTGATGAAACTTTGATTGACAAAATGAATGAGGTGGCTAGTGTTGAAGTGGAGAGGCAGACAAAAAGAAGGAAAAATGTGGGAAGCAAAGTGTCAACAGTGAGTGAAGTGCATACCGAGACGCCAGCCAATCGACTATGCCAGCCTACAGCTGAAGCCGGAGTCAGGGTCCAAGACAAGGGTGGGCAAACTACGGCCCGCGGGCCACATCCGGCCCACGGGACCGTTTACCGTTTTTTTCCGTGTATAGTGCGCAAAATTTAACAAATTTATTGTCCTAAAATCTGGGGTGCGTATTATACATGGGTACAAAAAAAAATTTTTTTTATTTTTTTTTAAAGAAAGTCATGGTACAACAAAACCAACAACAGGACTGACCGACAAAGTCGTGGAACAAAAAGACAGGGTGATAGTACCAAAGACAGGAACAGAATGACAGTAACACATGCAATGATCCAACGGTGAGCGAGGGGCAGACAGGACTTAAATACAAAACACGTTACATCGATTGAGGTGACACAGGAAGAGAGGGGCGACGCGAACAGAAACTATGGCAACCTAGATCTCCCCCGAAATAAAACTCACCTTTCTTCTTGTTTGTTGTCAATCGCGCATCGCATTCAGCCATCGTGCCCAACACACTTAGTCAAAAAAATCCATAATTGACGACACATCGTTTGATGCGATGGTGCAATCCTTGATGGTGTGTTATTGTCAAATATTGTTTGTTTTTAATCTCCATCGCGGACCGGACGTCATACGGAGGCCGCCATTACAGATGCGCAGAACGTATGCGCAAGACACGTCAGCTATATTAAGAGCGAGATATGTTTTCTTCCTATTAGTTTCAATTCACAGTTTAATTAGCAGTTTCAATCAGCAAATAACAAAATGCGTATTACAGGTAATATTTTATTTCACAACACTTTGCCTTGTTCCTTTCGTCTCTGCTGTTCATTTCAAACACGCTCCATACGACCGCAATGCTCTTGTATCAGACGCTCGCTCGATCACCTGCTAGTTTGCTGTCTGTCACAATGTACCCTACACAAATCCGAAACATTTGTTGCGGCTCCGAGTCACGACGAGGGGCAAGTTCTGGTTTCCAAGGGTGTTTTTATTCCTCTTCAACGTCTCTCCTATACAGAGCCGCCTCTTTCCCGTGCGCGCACGGAGCGCGGTGGTGCGTTTACGGGCAGTCGGAGAAATCAACGCCAACAAAAAAAATTACATCCAGCCTAGTTAAGACCATACCAAAGACTATAAAAATGGGACCCATTGCCTCCCTGCGTGTGTGACGATCATTGGTGTTAGGGTGTTGCTCACTCTAACTTATTTTGCAAGAACCACACTGGAGTCAAGTTAGTCATTTTAGGCACCTGCAGGCGGAGAGTTCACTCGTCGCTGTGCTCACAGCGATGGTCGAATGAAGTCTGACTCAGGCCTCGTCAGGCGCTTATTTATTGAGAGAAACAAAGTGGGGTTGGAGGTTTGGGGGGGTTTGGGAACACACAGGTTTGGGAACACACAGGTTGGGGTGAAGACGGTCCCCTGCTGATCAAAGCATAGCAGGGGACCTTTTACGACGTTCTGTAAACAAAGCAACTTTGATTGCTTCCTCTGCAGCTAGTCAATAAGTTGAAATGATCTTAGCACTTTGGTAAACTAATTTTGTCTAGACAGGACAAACTAGTTAAATTATTACAGGTTATATTCCAACATAATCATACGATGAAGATATTCTGCAAACCCTAACAATTGGGACTTAAAAAAAAAAAAAAAATTAAAAATTTTTTTTTAAAAATTCATAAAAATTGGGTGCGTATTATACATGGGTACAAGCTTTTTTCCAGCATCAGCATGCCATTCTTAGGGTGCGTACTATACATTTTGCATGCAATGACTGCGTTTCCCCAGTAGATGGGGAACCGCTCGCCTGCGCATTTACTACCGGAAGCCGTGTCAGAAAGCTCGGTGCACACTCACAAGTGCGTGTACGTACTCAGTAGTATGGACATGGCGCACTCGCATTCTATTTGTATCAGTCCCGGATTTAGAGCCTGGGCAGTGACGACAGCATTCTTGTAATTCGCGCGCTGAGCTTTCAGATACAGTTTTACGCTAAAGCCACCCACAAACCTTCCCCTGGAATCCTTCCATTAAAATGAGTTGCCCAAGGAAAAGCAAGGTGGACACTGAGTGTCGAATGTTCAAAAAAAGAGTGGCCAATTTGTCTAGACGTACGCGACGTGACGTTCAGCCACATGAGCATCAACATCAACCCGTCACAGATCGAGGTAAACAGACCAACACCTCGGATCTCTCTTAAGAATTGCCACAACTAATTTTACTCCAGACTATGACGCACTAGCAAAAAAGGGAGACCAACAACACTGTTCCCACTGAAAATGAAGAGGAGGCTCTCAAATTTGTTGTAAAAAAATGCATTTTGAATATAATTTGTATAAATAGCAGGGATTGAAACTAGCGACCATTCTCATTTTCAAACAATGCAGGATGCTCAAGGACACTGATGCACCACCTGTTTGCGACTAATCTTAATCTGTAAAGTTCTTAAGGCTTACTTTAAGAAAGTGTTTCCCGTTTCCTCACCTCTGTTACCAGGTGTTTGTGAGTTATAACTCTGCTCTGATTTTCAGATACCCCTCACTGTGTTGCCATTTTGATTACCGTTTTTTTCCGTGTATAGTGCGCAATATTTTACTAATTTATTGTCCTAAAATCTGGGGTGCGTATTATACATGGGTACAAAGAAAAAAAAAATGTTTTTCTTTTTTTTTAATTATTATTATTTTTTTTTTAAATAAAGTCATGGTACAACAAAACCAACAACAGGACTGACCGACAAAGTCGTGGAACAAAAAGACAGGGTGACATTACCAAAGACAGGAACAGAATGACAGTAACACATGCAATGATCCAACGGTGAGCGAGGGGCAGACAGGACTTAAATACAAAACACGTTACATCGATTGAGGTGACACAGGAAGAGCGGGGTGACACGAACAGAAACTATGGCAACCTAGACACGTAGCAAAACTGGGGACGAGACATGACAAATCTCCCCCGAAATAAAACTCACCTTTCTTCTTGTTTGTTGTCAATTGCGCATCGCATTCAGTCATCCTGCCCAACACACTTAGTAAAATTCATAATTGACGACACATCGTTTGATGCGATGGTGCAATCCTCGATGGTGTGTTATTGTCAAATATTGTTTGTTTTTTAATCTCCATCGCGGACCGGACGTCATACGGAGGCCGCCATTACAGATGTGCAGAACGGTTGCGCAAGACACGTCAGCTATATAAAGAGCGAGAGTTCAGTTCTCCACCTATTAGTTTCAATTCACAGTTTAATTAGCAGTTTCAATCAGCAAATAACAAAATGCGTATTACAGGTAATATTTTATTTCACAACACTTTGCCTTGTTCCTTTCGTCTCTGCTGTTCATTTCAAACACGCTCCATACGACCGCAATGCTCTTGTATCAGACGCTCGCTCGATCACCTGCTAGTTTGCCGTCTGTCACAATGTACCCTACACAAATCCGAAACATTTGTTGCGGCTCCGAGTCACGACGAGGGGCAAGTTTTGGTTTCCAAGGGTGTTTTTATTCCTCTTCAACGTCTCTCCCATACAGAGCCGCCGTGTGCGCACGGAGCGCGGTGGTGCGTTTAGGGGCAGTCGGAGAAATCAACGCCAACAAAAAAAATGACATCCAGCCTAGTTAAGACCATACCAAGGACTTTAAAAATGGGACCCATTGCCTCCCTGCGTGTGTGACGATCTTTGGGACTTAAAAAAAAAAATATATAAATTTAAAAAAAAATTTTAAAAAATTCATAAAAATTGGGCGTATTATACATGGGTACAAGCTTTTTTCCAGCATCAGCATGCCATTGTTAGGGGTGCGTACTATACATGGGGGTGCACTATACACGGAAAAAAACGGTACTTTATTTGGACGTATGCTTTCACCGATTCTTCAAGATGATATATTTGGTCAGAATGTTTGCCGTTTGATGTGATCTCATAAGATAAACATCTTTCATTAATCTGACCTGCAGGCACTGAAGTGATGGAGACTGTTAAACTGTTAATAAATGCATTTGTTTTCAAAAAACGTATTTTGAATATCCATGATTTACTACCTACTAAAGGCCAAAACCTTTTATGCAATGACTTTTACAGGTCGTTTATATTACTTCACACAAACACTACATCCATCTGCTCCTGGTTCGGCCCTCCGGTCCAAATTTAGAACCCAGTTCGGCCCGCAAGTCAAAAGGTTTGCCCACCCCTGGTCCAAGAACAGTGAACTGAAGTTATAAAGCCAAATGGTCGAACAACACAACCCATCCATCCATCCATTTCCTGTACCGCTTAGTCCCCACGGGGGTCGCGGGCATGCTGGAGCCTATCCCAGCCGTCATCGGGCAGTAGGCGGGGGACACCCTGAACCGGTTGCCAGCCAATCGCAGGGCACACAGAGACAAACAACCATTTGCACTCGCACTCACACCTAGGGACAATTTGGAGTGTTCAATCGGCCTACCAAGCATGTTTTTGGGATGTGGTAGGAAACCGGAGTGCCCGGAGAAAACCCACGCGGGCCCGGGGAGAACATGTCAGGTTGCTACAAGAAGACGTGGCTGAGATTTGAAAACAATTAGCTCACCAGCATGGGCCGTTTTGACCAAATATAGATTTACCGTGTTTTTCCATGCATAATGCGCAAAATTGAACTAATTTATTGTCCTAAAATCTGGGGTGCGCATTATGCATGGGTACAACAATTTTTGAAGAAAATCTCCCTCGAAATAAAACTTGAAATCACACCTTTCTTCTTGTTTGTTGTCCATCGCGCATCGCATTCAGCCATCCTGCCCAACACACTTGGTCAGTAAAATTCATAATTGACGACACATCGCTTGATGCGATGGTGCAATCCTTGATGGTGTGTTATTGTCAAATATTGTTTGGTTTTTAATCTCCATCGCAGACCGGATATCATATGGAGGCCGCCATGACAGTATGCGCAGAACGGATGCGCAAGACACGTCAGCTATATAAAGAGCTCAGTTCTCTACCTGAATGCGTATTACAGGTAATATTTTATTTCACAACACTTTGCCTTGTTCCTTTCTTCTCTGCTGTTCACTTCAAACACGCTCCATACGAACACAATGCTCTCGTATCAGACGCTTGCTCGATCACCTGCTCGTTTGCTGTCACAATGTACCCTACACAAATCCGAAACATTTCTTTGCTATCGAGTTTGCTACCGCATGCGCAGTGATACTGGTTGTTCCCAAAGATGATCTTTTTTCTGAAATAATTTTACGTTTACGGACTTAAGAGTCAAAATCTGGGTGCGTATTATACATGGGTACAGGCTTTTTTCCAGCATCGACAGGCCATTTTTAGGGTGCGTATTATGCACGGGGGTGTATTTTGCATGGAAAAACACGGTAAGTGGGGATGCAGAGCATGCCAGGAACAAAACATTGGCGACCAGTGTGATCATTGCCTGAAGTGTGGGCAGTCAGGACATTTTTCCCGAGGCTGTCGAGGGCAGAAGCAATACGGAGCAGAATCAGATAGTAGAAATGTAACCAGTCAAACAATCACCTCCCAAACAACAAAAGAACCAGCTCAAAGCAACACCAATGAGAACATTCCCGAGCTTCTATGTCAGAGAATTAGACAGCCGGAAGCGGAGCTGGCTAAAAATGAGACACCCAGACAGACCACCGGAGAAACCTATGCCAGCCACCTTTCATTGTGTCGCCAAGCTAAGCTCAGGGCCCTCATTGGAAGAAAGTGCATTGTTGATTGTAGTCTGGGGGAAGTACCAACCAAAGCTCTGTGGGACACGGGGTCACAAGTCACAATTATTAACGGGAACTGGAGAAAAACTTGGCTTCCAAAAACCAAATTAAGGAGCATTAAAGACATACTGGGTGAAGACGAGACTCTTGTTGGCAAAGCAGCAAATTTGACAACAATTAATTTTGCTGGGTGGTTGGAATTGAAATTCAAAATGGGTTCAAACAATAGCACAAATTCAGAGGTACTTGTTCCTGTATTAGTGTCGTCAGAGCCAGGGGTAGCAGAGCCACCAATTATTGGCTATAACGTGATTGAACACCTAATATGCAGTGACAATGACCAGTACTCCGATGCTGTAAAGCTGAATAACGACGATAACAACAACTGTGCGTCTCACTGTACTTGTACACTTCAACAACGTGACTCCATTACAACAACTTAATCATTTCCTTGACTCCCGACATATAACGCGTCCGCACATGCGCAGTAGGAAAAGCATATAACAAATGCATATAGCAAACCCATAGTAGGAAAAGCATAACACACTCCCCTTTTTTTCTTTAAAGAAAAGCAGTGCAAAGAAAATATTTCCTTCCATTTTTTTTCTTTAACATATAACCAAATTTAAGGTATCAGCAGTACTTCCTGCGGAAACTCAGGCGAGCGAGCGCTCCTCCGGCCGTCATGACTGCATTTTACCGCGGCACCATTGAGAGCGTCCTCTCCAGCTGTATTGCTGTTTGGGGTGGCGGCTGCACTGACTACAACTTGAAGGCCCTGCAGCGCATAGTGAACACTGCTGGTAAGATTGCTGGTGCTTCGCCCCCCTCCTTGAAGGACATTTACACCTCCCATCTCACCCGCAAGGCGACCACGATTGTGAGTGATGCGAGTCGCCCCGCTCACTCTTTGTTCGAGCTTCTGCCCTCTGGGAAGAGGTACAGAAGCCTGCGCTCCCGCACCTCCAGACTCTCAAACAGCTTCATACTCCAGGCTGTTAGGATCCTGAACTCGCTCCCCCGTTCTGCGTAGCGTCCTGTACTTTTACTGTCTGAACTGTCTGAATGCACACTGGCTCTTATTATTTATTATTTGTTATTACTCTTATTTATTGTTTGTGCCTTTTTGTTTATGATGTTTTTTTTACTTTTGCGCTATGCTTGCTGGCTCCGTTATTTATTGTGTTATCTGTTTATTTATTATTTATTCATCACTCTTACTATTGATTGTTTGAATTTTTACCTTCTTGTTTTTATATTGTGTCGCGTACATGTATGTCTATCGTGTTATGTGTCTCGTCACCGTGGGATAGAGAAAAACGTAATTTCGGTCTCTTTGTGTGTTGTGCCATGTGGAGAGATTGACAATAAAGCTGACTTTGACTTTGACTTTGATAACAAGAGTAGAACAGAATGAACAAAAAGTATTTTGTGTCAAGTCCATTTAGGTTTTAAGCTGCCATACACCTTCACTGAGGGCCCTCAGCAAAACGAATGCAGACGCCCCTTTCTAGGTCAAACAGTCAGCGAGTTGCTCCTTAGTAGACATTTCTGGTTAACTCTTTACCTTGCAAAAAGGCTGCTTTAATGTCCATAGAGTTCAGCTGCCATTTCTTTTGAGATATACCGTATTTTCATAGTTTGGGTGGGGGGGGCGACTTATACTCAGGAGCGACTTACATATGGGTTTTTTCACAAATCTTTACACATCACTTACTTACAAGTATAGTTGACCACTTCACGTGTTATTTTAAGTATAATTTATCACTTCACATGCTTTGATATCTTTATCTTGAACATATTCAAAACATAAAAAATAGAGAGAGAAAATCAAATAAAGTAATTAACACTTTAAAGCGCCATATCCTCTGGACATGTCCTCTGTCACCAGGATGACATAAAGGACGAGAAGTTTGATCGATGGATTTAATGATTTGGAGTGACACAAATGGTTTGATAATATTGTTGTTTATGTGATAGTTTTTTAAAATATAGTTTATATATCGTATGGGCCTGTGGAATAATCTGAACTGCGGCGCGGCACACGGCATTGTTGACAAAGGACGATCGATGGATTTAATGAATTGGAGTGACACAGATAGTTTTATAAACGTGTTATTTATGTAATAGTTTTTTTTAAATAACTGAATGTTACGTCAAGCCCGTTCTCAGCTCCTCGTTTGTGTTTGTCACGTTAGCATACCGTATCGTTTAGCCTGTTGTTGCTCGTTAATGTCTGTTCTTGGTGTTGGATTTTGTCGAATAAATCGCCCCCCAAAATGCGACTTATACTCCGGAGCGACTTATATATGTTTTTTTTTCACATTTTTGGGCATTTTATGGCTGGTGCGATTTATACTCCGGTGCGATTTATAGTCCGAAAATTACGGTAACACCCATAATCATTTTTAAAGAGTTCATAAGTTCAAGGAGTTCATTCCCTTTGCGGACGACAGCTCCAAGAACAAAAAGCGCCTCACGATGAGGGAGAAAGGGAAAAAACAAAAGTGCCTCAACACGAGGAAAAAAGGGGATAAACAAAAGCGCCTCAACACGAGGGAAAAAGGGCATAAACAAAAGCGCCTCAACACGAAGGTAAAAAGGGCTGAGAACAGCAAACAAAAAGCGCCTCACACTAAGGGAAAAACGAAGGCAAGATCGCACGGGTATAGCACGGGAAATAGCTGTGGCTATGGAGTCGCTGGTGGTCATGGCTAGCAAGACGCACTGGCACAAGTTTAGTTTAGTTTATTGTTTAGCACATATTATTATATCAATAACTGTGCAAGGAGGGAGACGAAGCCTAGGGCTTGTAAAGAGCTCCACTCCTTCTAACCCCCAATTCCAACCCTTAATGCTGAGTGCCAAGCAGGGAGGCAATGGGTCCCATTTTTACAGTCTTTGGTATGACCCGGCCGCGGTTTGAACCCACAACCTTCCAGTCTCAGGGCGGACACTCTAACCACTAGGCCACTGAGCTGGTGGGAAGACGAGGGAAAGACGCAGGCTAAATACATACACGGAAGGGGGAGGACACAGGTGCAGACAATCAGGGCGGACGACACAGGTGCACGTAGTTATCAAAACAGGGAGGTCAAGTGGACGGGAGTGCAGAGGAAATGCAGAGGTCGTGTACAAAATAAAACAGGAAGTGATAACACGAAGGACAGGACAAAACAAAACGATCTACAAAACCCGACAGCATGACATAACCCTCCCCTCTAGGGCCGGATCCCAGACGGACCAGGAGCATCGGGGTGAGCAGCGTAGAAGGCCTCCAGCAGACCGGGATCCAGGATATAACTGCGGCACCCATTCACGCTCTTCTGGCCCATATCCCTCCCAGGGCAAGGAAAAACTTAAACACCCCTACCGGGGGAAAATGAGAAACCTTGAGAAGGGACCACAGATGGAAGGATCCCCCTTTCAGGATCACCAGGTTGAAATGGATGCAGAGAGGGCACAAATGATACAACATGAAAATCAATGAAATAAAAAGTGGATGTCCATGTCAGAGCAGAGGGCTGCCGAAGGAGCCCTCAATTGTTCTGGCAGTGTCTTCGAGGAGGTTGAGCTGCAGTTCCCCCATCCTGAATTGGCCCACGAGAATCCAGATAGCCGCTGTCAGCATGGGTGCCACCTAACCACCTCCCCGGCCGAGGAGGGGGAAGGGAGGGGGTGGAGAGGGAGAGAAAACAAACTCCAGCCGAATCGGCCACTATAGGTTAGTTAAAGGCCATGTCATAGAAATGTGTCTTTAAACGTGTCTTAAATGTTTCTACTGAGGTAGCAGTCCTAATATTCATTGGTAGGGCATTCCAAAGCTCTGGAGCCCGAATAGAAAATGCTCTAGAGCCTGCAGACATTTTCTTGGCCCTCGGTGTTGCTAAAAGGGTAGCGTTTTGCGAACGAAGGTTACGAGACGGAACATAAGGAACAACTAGGTCGACGAGATATGAAGGCGCTAAGCCATGCAGTGATTTATAGGTTAATAGAAGAACCTTGAAGTCACATCTTAAATGGACCGGGAGCCAATGTAAGTTGGCTAGTATTGGGGTAATGTGATCAAATTTTCTTTTCCGAGAGAGCAGCCTTGCAGCAGCATTTTGTACTAACTGTAGACTTTTGATGCGGGACTTAAAATAGTACATTACAGTAGTCCAGGCGCGACGTGACGAACGCATGTATAATAGTTTCCGCATCACCAGTCGAGAGGATCGGACGAATCTTTGCAATATTACGAAGGTGAAAAAACGCAATTCTGGTTATATTCTTAATGTGCTTTTGAAATGAGAGAGTTTGGTCAAATATTACCCCGAGATTAGTTACAGTATCGCTTTGAGTGATAGTACGGTTATCTATACCGTTTTTTTCGTGTATAGTGCGCCCCCATGTATAGTACGCACCCCTAAAAATGGCATGCTGATGCTGGAAAACAGCTTGTACCCATGTATAATACGCACCCAATTTTTATGATTTTTTTTTAAAAAAAATTTAAATTTTTTTTTTTTTCTTTTAAGTCCCAATGATCGTCACACACGCAGGGAGGCAATGGGTCCCATTTCTATAGTCTTTGGTATGGTCTTAACTAGGCTGGATGTAATTTTTTTTGTTGCCGTTGATTTCTCCGACTGCCCGTAAACGCACCACCGCGCTACGTGCGCGCACGGGACAGCAAACGAGCAGGTGATCGAGCAAGCGTCTGATACGAGAGCATTGCGGTCGCATGGAGCGTGTTTGAAGTGAACAGCAGAGACGAAAGGAACAAGGCAAAGTGTTGTGAAATAAAATATTACCTGTAATACGGATTTAGGTAGAGAACTGAACTCTCACTCTTTATATAGCTGACGTGTCTTGCGCATCCGTTCTGCGCATCTGTAATGGCGGCCTCCGTATGATATCCGGTTTGCGTGTGTGCGCGTGTGCGTGTGTGCGCGTGTGTGCGAGAGAGAGCGAGAGAGAGAGCGCAAGAGAGAACTCTCAACCGTAGCACGCCGCCGACCGCCCAACTGCACCGCGCTGGTAGCATTATTGTGACAGAGCCGTCGCTGAAATTTAGAAGATATTTTTAAAGTCCTGATGTACTTTCTAAAATTTAAGTGGACCTCAGTGCGCACTGCGCAGGGAGCTTAATTTGGTGCGGTCGCGCAACCGCAGCGCGCCGGGCGCTCACTGTCGCATTGCTTAAAGAGCGCCTTTGTGTTTTAGGATGAACAGCAGAGACCAAAGGAACAAGGCAAAGTGTTGTGAAATAAAATTTTACCTGTAATACGCATTTTGTTATTTGCTGATTGAAACTGCTAATTAAACTGTGAATTGAAACTAATAGGAAGAAAACAACTCTCGCTCTTAATATAGCTGACGTGTCTTGCGCATCTGTTCTGCGCATCTGTAATGGCGGCCTCCGTATGACGTCCGGTCCGCGATGGAGATTAAAAACAAACAATATTTGACAATAACACACCCTCAAGGATTGCACCATCGCATCAAACGATGTGTCGTCAATTATGTATTTTACTGACTAAGTGTGTTGGCCAGGATGGCTGAATGCGATGCGCGATTGACAACAAACAAGAAGAAAGGTGAGTTTTATTTCGGGGGAGATTTGTCATGTCTCGTCCCCAGTTTTGCTATGTGTCTAGGTTGCCATAGTTTCTGTTCGCGTCGCCCCTCTCTTCCTGTGTCACCTCAATCGATGTAACGTGTTTTGTATCTAAGTCCTGTCTGCCCCTCGCTCACCGTTGGATCATTGCATGTGTTACTGTCATTCTGTTCCTGTCTTTGGTAATGTCACCCTGTCTTTTTGTTCCACGACTTTGTCGGTCAGTCCTGTTGTTGGTTTTGTTGTACCATGACTTTCTTTAAAAAAAAATAATAATAATAATAATTTAAAAAAAAAAAAATTAAAAATTTTTTTCTTTGTACCCATGTATAATACGCACCCCAGATTTTAGGACAATAAATTAGGTAAATTTCGCGCACTATACACGGAAAAAAACGGTAGTTATAGCGGTTTCCTTGAATAAGTGTTGACAACGAGTTGGACCAATTATCAACATCTCAGTTTTATCTGGGTTAAGACGAAGGAAGTTGAGAGACATCCATTGCTTGATCTCCGCAAGGCACGCCTCAAGATTACAACAATCCCGCGGATCTGTCATCGATAACGGCATATATAATTGGGTGTCATCCGCATAGCATTGAAAACTAATATTATATTTACGTATTATGTCCCCAAGCGGAATCATATAAATATTAAAAAGAATTGGTTCGAGAACCGATCCCTGTGGGACACCACACGTAACATTATAGAGCTCCGAGGACGCATTGCCATGGACCACTTGGTGCGTCCTGTTTGATAGATAGGAATGGAACCAGCCTAGTGCTGACCCTGAAATACCAACACAACTTTTAAGACGCCCTAATAAAATATCGAAGTCTACAGTGTCGAAGGCAGCACTAAGATCGAGTAGTAACAGTACAGACGAAGTGTTTGAATCCATAGCTATGAGGAGATCGTTAGTCACTTTAGCAAGTGCTGTCTCAGTGGAATGATTAGCTCTAAAACCAGACTGAAAAGTGTCATATCGATTATTGGCGACCATGTAATCGATAAGCTGCTGCGCTACTACTTTTTCAAGAAGTTTTGCTATGAATGGGAGGTTTGAAACTGGCCTATAATTACTGAGACAGTCCGGGTCAAGATTTGGTCGCTTAAGTAACGGTTTAATGATAGCGGTTTTAAAGGCTGTTGGCACTATCCCAGAGGAGACAGACAGATTGATTATATTTAAGACGGACGGTCCTAAAATTTGAAATAATTCTTTAAGTAGTTTGGCTGGAAGAGGGTCGAGTAAACATGTTGTTTGTTTAGCCGCACTAACCAATTGTGTAAGCCTTTCAAGAGACACGCTTTTAAAAGTTGAGAGGGTTGTTGCATGATCATCAGCGTTGGTAAACGGCGGGCTCGACCGAGCGATTGGAATGGTATTCTTGATCTCATCCCTAATGGATTCAATCTTTTGAGCAAAAAATTTCATGAACTCGTCAGCTGAGTGGAAGGAACTATCGGGGGTCGGCTGGCGCAGAGTCAGCTTTGCCACTGTATCAAATAGGTGTTTCGGATTGTTTTTATTGAGATTAATAATTTAAGGACTATAAAGCGCACCATTAATGCATCATGTCAGATTTTTAATCCAAATCAAATCATTCTCCATTTTATCTTTTTTATTTCAACTTCAGATGCAACAAATGACTTTATAATCACAAAATAATGATCCATAGTCTTTTTGATTCATGATTCATAGTCTTCAGCAGGCCACTTATGCTTGATTTCATGACACAATGCTTCGGGCCAGTTTGAATTTAGGAATTTAGTCCATATATAAGGCGCTCCGGACTATAAGGCGCACTGTCGGCTTTTGAGAAGATTTTAGGTTTTTAGGTGCGCCTTATAGTCCGGACAATACGGTAAATACGACACCGTTATGGATGAATAACATTTTCCATCACTTCAGCGCCCGCAGGTCAGATTTATGAAATATGTTTATCTAATGAGCCGTCACAGCCTACACTCGAAATTCGGCACTGATAGATGAAATTACTACGTACTACTGAGTACGCACACGCACTTGTGAGTGTGCACCGAGCTTTCTGACACGGCTCCCGGGAGTAAATGCACTTCCCCATCTACTGGGGAAACATAGTAATTGCAGGGAAAATGACCCCAACAAAATTTGACAATACAATTTATTCAGGTTTGGCAGGCCGGATGTGGCCCGCGGGCCATAGTTTGCCCATGTCTGGTCTAGCAGCTTGGAAGCTAACACCGCATCTGGTAACTCCATTTTGAACTGGCCAATTCTGTTGTACCTCCGTTCAAACTTGACAATGTAGTCCGCCATTGAAATGCCCGTGTCTTTCGTTATCCGGTCAAACTCCGTATATGCCTCGTATTGGCGGTCCTTTTCTTCTTTCAAAAACACAGAGTCCAGTTTTTCCAAAGGTGTAGTCATTCCATCATCTGTATTCAAATCCCCTGTGGATACTTCCAGCGCGCTCTTCCCGTTAGCGACAAGGCAACCGCCAAAGCCTGCTTCTTTTTATCCAAGTCCGTAACAAGTCTCCTTATTCCGACTTCATTTTTCCAGCTTTCGTAAGACTTCTTCTCATCAAACGCTGGCAGAACTTTGTAATTACCAGCGGCCATCCTCTGCTACCATGTAAAGCTGAATAACGACGATAACAACAACTGTGCGTCTCACTAGACTTTACTTGTACACTTCAACAACGCGACTCCATTACAACAACTTAATCATTTCCTTGATTCCCAACATACAACGCGTCCGCACATGCGCAGTAGGAAAAGCATATAACAAATGCATATAGCAAACCCATAGTAGGAAAAGCATAACAGATGCAACCCTTGCTGTAGTAAGAGATGCCTTCGAAATTGATTGCAGGAAAGCAACTTGAGCAGCTCCTTCAGTCAGAGACTCAGACTCCCCCCGTGTAACAAGGAACGCTACCGCAGCTCCTTCATCCCCACCGCAATCAGGCTGTACAATGACAACCTGTAAACACATCCTTCTGTGCAATACTTTTCCCCGTAACGTGCAATTCCTAACCCCTATGTGCAATTTAAGCCCAATGTGCAATATCCTCTGCCACACAATGCATAGACCTATTTCACTTCTATAACCCGTGCACTATTTCTTTTTGTTATTAGCATTACTAAACTTCATACACTTCATACACTTTACGACACTTTACCACCATTTTATCTTCTTCTTTTTTTTTGTAAGTATTCATAGCTTATATTTTTAATTTTACTACAATTGCTGTTATTTTTCCATATTTTCTCTTTTTATATTGTATTCTATTTTTTTTATGCCCGAGGACTACGGTCCAGAAGTCTCTTTTTGCACCTTTGTCCCCCTACTTGTACCTTCCTGTAAATCGAGCTGTTGTTACATGCAGTTTCTCACACGTGAGATTAATAAAGTTCCTCTTAACTGTGCTCACTAATATAGTGCGCAGCGTTGACCAGAATGACAAGAGGGATTGGTAAGGGTCGGGAGAACAAAGACAGTGATTCCAGCTGGTCAGACAAGAGAAATCAAGTGCAGTGTGAGAACGAGTGGCTGCCCTACCTCTCAGAAAAGGATCTTTGAACCAGAGCTGACCTCAGAGTTGTTGGATGGAATCAGGATTCCGGAATGTGTGATTCGCTTGTCGAAGGGACACTGGTCGAAAGTGTCCATCCCAGTCATGAACAAGAGTACCAGTGACATCACCCTCACTTCTCGCACAGTGCTGGGAAGTCTTCAGCAAGTAAAATCCATTTACCCCATAGAGGTCCAACCAGTCAGCAACAGCTCAACAAATGGGAACAATGAAGGTGAAACCTACAGCTACACCGGGAAACAGCAGCAGCAATCATAGAGAGCCTGAACCAGAAATGAATGAGCAACAGTGGAGCAGGAACAAAGAGGATCTATGGCACCCACCAGTACCAGTTGATCATTTGTCCCCTGAGCAGCAGGAAAAGGTGAGACACATGCTTTGAGAAGAGTGTGCAGCATTTTCGAGAGATGACGGGGATGTGGGATGCATTCCATCGCTGCGATTAAAGATAAGGTTGACTGACACAATCCAGTGTGACGTACTTACATCTTATGCCCAAGCCACTTCACAAGGAGGTGAAAGAGTATTTGGAGGTCTTGCTGAAATCGAGGATGGATTCAAAAATCCAGATCCCCATATTCGTCACCCCTTGTCTGTGTACGGACAAAGGATGGAAGTTTGCCGTTATGTGTGGATTATCGGAAGCTCAACCAAAAGTCTATTCCAGAACACCATCCGATACAAGATGTACAAGATGTGCTCAATAGCCTGAATGGCAGTGCATGGTTCTCCATGTTGGACCAAGGCAAAGCCTACCATCAGGGATTCCTTGAAGAAAACAGTAGACCACTCACTGCTTAACACCATGGGGTTTATATGAATGGATAAGAATCACCTTTGGTATGTCTTCAGCCCCAACCGAGTTCCAACGCAGTATGGAGGAATGCCTACCAACGTCGCAGCCATATCTTGATGACAATTTCGTCCATAGCAAATCATTTGAAGATCACCTGTTGGATATAAGGAAGGTCCTATGTCGCTATCAGAAGCATGGCGTAAAACCGACACCAAAAAAATGTGAAATCTTCAAAGATAGGGTGAAAGTTCTTTGGAAGATTGTAACCAAAGATGGCTACTGCATGGATCCTGCTGAGATAGCACCAGTACAAGCCTTGAAGCATTGCAACCCTGGGACAGTGGGAGAACTTAGGAAGATGTTGGGATTCCTTTTCCACTATCAACCATATATCCCAAATTTCTCCCGTATTGCAAAACCCTTGTACAGGCTGTTATGCACAGAGAAACACAGTAATGGCAGGATAGTGAAGTCAAGTGTAAGTACAGGAAGGGTATAGCTCAAGAAGTCAGATCACCTTCCCTCAAGCCAAAAAATTCAGTGGACCGAACAACACCAGGAAGTGCTTGGCCAAATTATAGAGTACCTAATCAACCCACCACTACTGGGGTACCCTGATTTTGAACAGCCATTTGTGCTTCACTGCGATGTGTCTCAAGAAGTGCTAGGTGCATACTGTACCAAAGACAACAAGGCAAGCTCGTCATCGGTTATGGATCAAGAACACTAACTGCTCCAGAAATAAATTACCATCTCCATTCTGGAAAGCTAGAATTCTTGGCTATGAAGTGGGCAATTTGTGAGCGATTTAGGGAATATTTGTATTATGCACCTTCCTTCACAGTGTACACCAGTGGTTCCCAAAGTGGGCGGTGGAAAGATCTGGGGGGTGGTGAGGAAGAAAGGGGCGGTAGGGGGGCGGCAGTCTGAAGTCAGAAGTTTGAACGTTTGTTTGACGATTTGTACACAACACGTGCAGCAGGACGAGTCAGTGGACGAAAATTGGGTTTTATTTGTGAAATACACATTTGTGTTTAACCTTTCTCTTTTCAAATTGCAGCATACCAAATATCAAGAAAGAGGTGTTTGTTTCCATATGTGTCTGGGGGGCGGGGGGGCGCTAGGAATTCACTGGGGAGCCAAGGGGGCGCCAGCCTGCAAAAGTTTGGGAACCATTGGTGTACACTAATAACAACCCATTGACCTATGTCCAAAAAACAGCCAAGCTCAGTGTTACAACACACCGGTGGATTGCAGAGCTTGCAGACTTCAACTTCAAAATTAAATATTGCCCAGGGAAAGTGAACCGAGATGCGGATGGCCTATCAAGGATGCCAAGAGATATGGAAAATTATATGCAGACCTGCTCAGAGGAGATGTGTGAGTGTCAGTTTCAGTTCAGTTTAAATTTCAAAGGTTAGATGTTGTATAGTTCTTGTCACACGCTTATCTTAAAACACTGTGTACATCTGTTGCTCATACCCTTTTGAAGGTGGAGGGAGAATGTCCAAAATGGAGGCAAGCAGGCATGCAGGCCAAGGGAGAGAGGCAATGGCAGGCAGGCATGCAGGCCGAGGGAGAGAGGCAATGGCAAGCAGGTAAAGGTGGGAGGCCAAGCAAGGAAAGGGGGGAGAGGGAATGGTAGGCAGGCAAACAGGTGGCACACAGGTACAAATCTAAATTGTTTGTAATTCAACTAAGGTTTCAACATAAAGGGTTCAAAGAAGTAAACTAAAGACTAAAGACATTGCTATCGTGTCAGCTTTTAATTATATTCATGTTAAAGCAAATTAATAAATGCAACAATATCAATTTGCTTTGAAAATACCTGAGTAATAAAATAAAATGGATGGATGGATGAATTATGATCACAATTAAGTACAAAGTCTCCTTTGTAATATATACTCCTTGTAGCCTGTACCCAAAAAGAGGAGTTTCTTTGCATCGAGGTTTATGCAAAGAGCTCATGTAATTATATTGTTGCGTTTTGGTGAAGTGAATGAGTGTTCCGTCTGTACGACTGGTCTTTGAATGCACCCCGCTTCAATGGCAGAACGCGGATGAATTTAAAGACATCAAATGAGAATAATCCTTTATAAAAATTAAAATTGACTGACGCAAACGTGAGTTCTTCATGTTTTTATTGAAAACAACATAGTGCTGATGCCGTACGACATGGGTTTTTCGCTTTCCAAATAAGGGGTCGTCACTAATTATTTGTGTTTAGATAAATGTCTGAGCTATAATGGTGTAATTAATGATTAAAACTTGAAAGTATCTGTTTATTGTATTTGTTTATATGTTTAATAAAGACAAAGCCATCACAAAACTGTTGTAATTGTTTAGATTTTGATCTAAATTAGCCTTGAATAAAGACTAAGCAGTCACATGAATTAACAGAAAAAATGGACAGCCGGATTCGGACTCGGACTCATGGTCAAGAGGCCGGACTCCGACCGGCAAAAATCCGGTACCGCCCACTTTGGGAACCACTGGTGTACACTGTGAAGGAAGGTGCATAAATCCGACCGAGTCCACAGCCCTGATCAGGACTGCAGAAAAGATCATTGGAATCAACCTCCCATCTATCCAAGACTTGTACCTGTCCAGGACCAGGAAACGTGCAAGGAACATCTTTACAGACCCTTCTCACCCAGGTTGCAGTCTGTTTGAACTACTCCCCTCCGGACGGCGTTATAGAGCTCGGTACGCCAAAACCAGCAGAAACAGAGACAGCTTCTTCCCCCAGGCTGTTGCTCTGATGAACTCACATCACTCTTAGAGTCTCAGAGTCATTACTGCGCAATAACATCCTGCTCTCCACACCTTTTTTGAATTTGTCTACACTGTTTGTACTATGTGTCCTCTCTGCATCCATTGCAGCCTAGTCATCCTGTAAGAGTGACCTTCCCATCTGTGGTCTCTTCTCCTAGCTGGAGTTTTGAGTTTTTCCTTGCCCCTTTGGGAGTTTAAGATCAGGGGATGTGTGAGAATGTCCTGAGTGTTGTTATTCACCTAAATGTTGAACAGAGAGTGTGATTTACCGAAGACAAATTCCTTGTTTGGCACGCTCAAACATGGCGAATAAAAACTCTTGAATCTTGAATCTTGAATGTCTCGTCACCGTGGGATAGTGTAAACGTAATTTTGATTTCTTTGAGTGTCTTGGCATGTGAAGAGATTGACAATAAAGCAGACTTTGACTTTGACTTAACTAGACAGTGGCCAAGTCTGAGGAGAAGGACTAAGAATGATGATCTATCTGTCTTCCTAAGTCCTAAGAGAAAGAAACAAGCTGTGTCAACCAGGACAGTATCTTGTACCAAAAGTCTGCAACTCGATTCCAGTTAGTACTACCTGCAGCATTCCATCCACTGATCTATCTGGAATTGTATGAGAAGCTGGGACATCTTAAATTGGAGCGGACATTGGGCCTCATACGGGACCGATTTTATTGTCCACACATGCAGAGAGATGTGACCCACTCTGTGACACAAGCGTGTAGTTGCCTCAAACGGAAGCGTCCAAGCAAGCAGGCGAGAGCACCACTCGTGAACATTGTGACAACGTACCCTTTTGAGATGGTCTCAATAGATTTCCTGCACTTGGAAAACTGCAAGGGCGGATATGAGTATATCCTTGTTGTAATTGACCATTTCACTCGATTTGCTCAGGCCTATGTGTGCACCAATAAAACTGCAAAAACCGCTGCGGAGAAAATCTTTGGAGATTTTGTGCTCAAGTTTGGATTCCCTTCAAAGCTTCATCACAATTAGGGAAGGGAATTTGAAAATAAGCTCTTCTCCAAACTGGAGGAATATAGTGGTGTCAAAGGTTCACACAACTCCGTACCACCCTGCCGGCAATAGCCAAGCAGAAAGATTTAATCAGGCACTCTTATCGATGCTACAAAATCTGCCAGAGCACTCCAAGTCATATTGGAAGAGTTCATTAGCCAAAGTGGTGCATGCATACAACTGCACACAGAGTGAGGCAACAAGATATGCACCATATTATCTTCTTTTTGATAGGAGCCCCCACCTTCCTGTGGATGTCATGTTTGGCTTAACACCAGCCGATCAAGCTGATTCTCACAGTGATCAACGCCAGTAAATGGAGGACGCAGATGCAAGAGGCGTACAGACAGGCTTCAAAGACTGTTCAGAAGTGCCAAGACCGCTCAAAAAGGCTGTATGATCAAAAGATGTATGGAGCGGAGCTATAGCCGGGATGTCGAGTATTGGTGAAGAACTTCAAGGATAAAGGAGGACCTGGGAAACAGGTCGTATTGGGAGGATCAAGTGCACGTGGTAGTAGAGAGGAAGCATGAAGACAGTCCAGTCTATGTGGTCCGACCAGAGAATGGGACTGGAAGGAATAGAATATTGCACAGGAACCTTCTTCTGCCCTGCAACTTTCTGCCTGTTGAGGAGGAGAGTTTGGAAAATAAAAGAAAGGAGGAACAAACCTCAAGAACTTTGAAGCCGAAGGCATGGAAAAGACGTTTGAGACAGGAGGAAATGGATTCGGAAGGCAGCTCAGACGACGTTGGGTGCTGGAGCGGCATCACCGCACTTCCAGTAGCACCTTCAGATCAGCCTAAATATCAGATGAGAGTGGAGGCAGAAGAATTCCACCCAAGGATGGAGGAAGAGGGCGTCCAAAGAGTTGAGCAATCACAGCATAACGATGGGGGAATTGTCGAGCCTTAAAGAGAGTCGTCGCCTGGAGAAGAGGTGGACTCTGACCGGGAAGGGTCATCTGATGAGGCTGATGAAAGCGAGACCAGCTCCCCACCGAAGAGACAATATCCTTTTCGGAACAGACAACCACCCAAAATGCTTGTTAGGTCAACCCTCAATCACAAGTAGACGAAACCCGCTCCGTCCTGCTTCAATGACTACCGCCCCGTGGCACTTACGCCCATCATCATGAAGTGCTTTGAGCGGCTTGTCATGGAGCACATCCGATCCGTTCTCCCCCCCACCATTGACCCCTTCCAGTTTGCGTACCGAGCCAAACGGTCCTCTGAGGATGCCATCTGCTCTGCCCTCCACTCGGCCCTCACCCACCTGGAGAGAAGGGACTCGTATGTGAGATTGCTGTTTGTGGACTTCAGTTCTGCCTTCAACACCATTGTGCCACAACGCCTCATCAGCAAACTTGACACGCTGGGCCTCAGTACCTACCTCTGCAACTGGCTACTGGACTTCCTCTGTCAGAGGCCACAGGTAGTACGTGTTGGCGACAAAATCTCCGCCAGCATCACGCTGAGCACGGGGGCCCCCCAAGGCTGTGTGCTCAGTCCGCTGCTCTTCACCCTCCTGACGCATGACTGCACTGCAACCTACAGCGACAACCGTATTGTGAAGTTTGCTGACGACACGACTCTGGTGGGTCTCATCACCAAGGGAGACGAGACTCAATACAGGCTGGAGGTTGACCTTCTGACCACGTGGTGCAGGGACAACAACCTCCTGCTGAACGTCGACAAGACCAAGGAGATTGTTGTGGACTTCCGGAAGGGTCACACCCAACACCTGCCGCTGACCATCGACGGTGCTGTGGTGGAGAGCGTGAGCAGCGCCAAGTTCCTGGGGGTGCACATCAGTGAGGATCTCTCCTGGTCCACCAACACCGCATCACTGACAAAGAAAGCCCAGCACCGCCTGTACTTCCTGCGGAAACCCAGGCGAGCGAGCGCCCCTCCGGCCGTCATGACTGCATTTTACCGCGGCACCATTGAAAGCGTCCTCTCCAGCTGTATTGCTGTTTGGGGTGGCGGCTGCACTGACTACAACTTGAAGGCCCTGCAGCGCATAGTGAACACGGCTGGTAAGGTTATTGGTGCTTCGCTCCCCTCCTTGAAGGACATTTACATCTCCCATCTCACCCGCAAGGCGACCACGATTGTGAGTGATGTGAGTCACCCCGCTCACTCTTCGTTCGAGCTTCTGCCCTCTGGGAAGAGGTACAGAAGCCTGCGCTCCCGCACCACCAGACTCTCAAACAGCTTCATACGCCAGGCTGTCAGGATCCTGAACTCGCTTCCCCGTTCTGCGTTGCGTCCTGTACTTTTACTGTCTGTATGCACACTGGCTTTTATTCGTTGTGTTATCTATTTATTTATTATTTATTGTTACTCTTATTTATTGTTTGTGCCTTCTTGTTTTTTATATTGCGTTGTTTACTTGTATGTCTATCGTGTAATATGTCTTGTCACCGTGGGATAGGGAAAACGTAATTTCGATGTCTTTGTGTGTCTCGGCATGTGAAGATGTTGACAATAAAGCAGACTTTGACTTTGACTTTGACTTGAGATGTACGCGGTAGTCATGATTCAAGCTACCGTTTTTTTTCGTGCATAATGCTCCCCCGTGCATAATACGCACCCTAAAAATGGCATGTCGATGCTGGAAAAAAGCCTGTACCAATGTATAATACGCACCCACATTTTGACTCTTACTTAAGTCCGTAAACGTAAAATTATTTCAGAGAAAAGATCATCTTTGGGAACAACCGGATGTTATTCTGCCGGTCAGTGTCACTGCGCATGCGGTAGCAAAATCGATAGCGAAGAAATGTTTTGGATTTGTGTAGGGTACATTGTGACAGCAAACGAGCAGGTGATCGAGCAAGCGTCTGATACGAGAGCATTGTGTTCGTATGGAGCATGTTTGAAGTGAACAGCAGAGAAGAAAGGAACAAGGCAAAGTGTTGCGAAATAAAATATTACCTGTAATATGCATTTAGGTAGAGAACTGAACTCTCGCTCTTTATATAGCTGACGTGTCTTGCGCATCCATTCTGCGCGTCTGTAATGGCGGCCTCCATGTGATATCCGGTCTGCGATGGGGATTAAAAAACAAACAATATTTGACAATAACACACCATCAAGGATTGCACCATCGCATCAAACAATGTGTCGTCAATTATGAATTTTACTGACTAAGTGTGTTGGGCAGGATGGCTAAATTGCGAGGCGCGATTCACAACAAACAAGAAGAAAGGTGTGATTTCAAGTTTTATTTCGAGGGAGATTTTCTTAAAAAATTGTTGTAACCATGGATAATGCGCACCCCAGATTTTAGGACAATAAATTAGTTAAATTTTGCGCATTATGCACGGAAAAAACGGTAATGTTCAAGTTATTTAGTATGTTGTAAAGACAAAAAGAGTTGAAGTGATTTATTTTTTATTCCAGACATTTAGGAACTGCACCAGACATTGACACATTGAGAAAAATGCATGTGTAGCATATTGTAGCAAAATGTGGATTAATGAGGTAGGGGTAATGGGGGGTTCAACCAGGGTCAAGCCTTTCAGTCGAAGATACATTGCCCGTATAAAGAAACAGAGTATGATGCAGATATCACTTGGCCAGAGACGTCTTCTGTGTACATGCATGAAGTTGGCGATAGATATGCTACAGGCTGTGATCTACAGAATATCTTGAGACCTGACTCCGATGACTTCCATTCCTCAGCAGTTGAAGATGATTTTGTTTGGGACAGTCGAATGTCGAAACGACATTTATTATGGAGGGGAGAGTGTGGGGCCCATGGTAGTTTTTGGGACATTTGAATGGACATTCATACTCACCCCGCCTTGTTTTTTTTAAATTATTTTGTGATGTTTCTGAACACGTTATATGCTGTTATATGCAAAAACACTGTATGGTATCAGTGGCGAATATTTGGAGATTTCAAAGTCAAAGTCTGCTTTATTGTCAACATCTTCACATGCCGAGACACACAAAGAGATCGAAATTACGTTTTCCCTATCCCACGGTGACAAGACATATTACACGATAGACATACAAGTAAACGACGCAATATAAAAAACAAGAAGGTACAAACAATAAATAATAAGAGTAATAATAAATAAATGGATAACACAACGAATAAAAGCCACTGTGCATACAGACAGTAAAAGTACAGGACGCTACGCAGAACGGGGAAGCGAGTTCAGGATCCTGACAGCCTGGAGTATGAAGCTGTTTGAGAGTCTGGTGGTGCGGGAGCGCAGGCTTCTGTACCTCTTCCCAGAGGGCAGAAGCTCGAACAAAGAGTGAGCGGGGTGACTCACATCACTCACAATCGTGGTCGCCTTGCGGGTGAGATGGGAGGTGTAAATGTCCTTCAAGGAGGGGAGCGAAGCACCAATAATCTTACCAGCCATGTTCACTATGCGCTGCAGGGCCTTCAAGTTGTAGTCAGTGCAGCCGCCACCCCAAACAGCAATACAGCTGGAGAGGACGCTCTCAATGGTGCCGCGGTAAAATGTAGTCATGACGGCCGGAGGGGCGCTCGCCTGAGTTTCCGCAGGAAGTACAGGCGGCGCTGGGCTTTCTTTATCAGTGATGCGGTGTTGGTCGACCAGGAGAGATCCTCACTGATGTGCACCCCTCAATAAGGCACCTGGGACAACTACGGGGGTCCTCAGTACCCGGACGTAGTTGACAGTGAGCGGGAGTTTTGCCGGGTCGTGACTGTAACTGCCGCTGTGTGTGTTTCAGGTGAGTAAATCTGTTGAAAAGTTGAAGATCAGAACTTGTAATACTGTTGGTAGTCTGAGCTAATTATTGATTGAGAATATGATACATACGGTTGGGGTTGTACAATGTATAATTTTGTGTATAACATGGACAGTGTGATGTTTATAACGTATTCTCAGTACCCGGAAGTAGTTGACAGTGAGCGGGAGTTTCGCCGGGTCGTGACTGTAACTGCTGCTGTTGTGTGTGTTTCAGTAAATTTATTATTTTAACAACAAACCCCGCATGCGTGGAGTGATTCGCGTCCATGCGTGCGACACATACCAAGGAAAAGAACGAGACGAAATGGAGGCCAAAGAGAGGACGGGACGGAAGGGGAGGGAATGGGAGGAAAGGAAAAAGTCCAGCCAAGCTTGACATTGATAACAAATGACTCTCAACAGCTTTATGCTAATTGTGCTAATGCTGCTAACGAGCATGACAGATGCTCGTGCGTGCGCGCTTTTGTGAGTGGCGAGAGAAAGCGGCGTCCAACGATTTATTTATTTCTTAATCAACTTTGGCAGCTGAGCAGCAAAGTGTATTTACGGTGTGTGTGTGTGTGTGCGTGCGTGCGTGTGTGCGTGTGTGTGTGAGAGGAGGAAGTGTTTGTCGCCTGAGCGCCAATCTGGTCTCCCTGCAGCTGCACTCGGGAGATAAAACGCACTTGCATGTGCGCTTTCCAACTCAACACTGAGCGCGCATGCCGCCGTTTGCAGCATAGCAACAGACACACGCAAGCACTGAGATGAAGGTTTCAAGCAAGCCAGACAGCTCTGAAAGCTGACCACTGAAACCTGAAACCAGCAAACCTCGAAAGCCCAAAGCTCACCCTTTTAGCTTGGCTGGCTTGAAAATTGAAAGCTGAACCCGCTTTCAATCTAGTTGCAGCTTGTGTCTTGGAAGTGAGAACCTGTCTTTTGCTTCGAGAACGTCTTAAAGGAGGCCAAAAAAAATCTAAACCATTCTGCGCTGTGCCTTTATTATTTGATACCTTTAGCACATTTTCAAACAAGCAATCAAGCAAACCCAAAATCACTTTACTGGACAAATCGTTGATTTTTTTCCCTCATGGTGGAAGACAAAGCCTCCAAGAAACCAAATCTGAAATGAAATCAAGTGTCTTTAGTGAAACACTTAAAAGCTAAGCCCACAAAAGAAAGGAAAAACAAGTAATTTTAGACGAAGAAGAAAAGCACACAGAAGCAAAGCGGAAAACCTCCCAAAAGGACACAGATTGTCCGCACAGAGCGAAAAACAATAAATAATGCTTTTGAATGCGGAGAGCTTGCTTGACATCCTCAACAAAACAAACGTTTAGCTAGCGCAACACATGAGCCACTTTCACGCTTCATTGAGGCAGCCCAGAAGGGAGTACTCTTCATTTTTGGTAAGCAAAATTCTTTGTTAAACAAGGACCAAAAAACCCGACCCAAACAATTTACCATACCAATTGCCCTGTCCGGGGGCACATGTTTGAAATGGCAAAGATGCAAAGAGCATGAAACCAAAATGTGTCTACTTGAGACTTTTTTTGGGTCGACGTGCGATAGACACGACACGCACATTTCATGTTGAGGTGTTTTGGGCGTACACTTTTAAATTTACAAACAAAACGCAGAGTGAGAATATCTGGACAAAGCTTGACCAAGATGGGGCCAAAACGGCCAATTTGCTGTCATGGCATCACGGGATCTTTTGCCAACCAAAACTTAAGGACGGTGGCAGACTTCCTGTTTAGACAAGCCCGAAGAATCGTGTTCTGCAAATTTCATGTCGCCAGATGGGCAGCGATAGCGGTTGTGCAACCTTGTTCACTGTGAGGTCGGACGCACTTGAACGGATGGAAAACATGGGTGCGAGTGCTCGTATTGCCTTGACGGTGTTCAGAAGGAGCCGAGCGCCTCCAACGCCACCTCGTAGCAGAACTTATACTGCTCCTGCACATAGAGACAAAAGGGGTGTGAATCGGCTGGGGAGAAACATGAGCAGGAGAGGGATCGGCCGCTCGCTGACCATGGTCTCCACCATGTTGGTCTTGTTGTTGCGCAGTGTCTTGACGGTGTGGAAAACGTCCACGATGTTCTGCTGCCGGATCATCTCGTTGATGCTGCACATGGCGCAGAAGGTTCCCGAACGGCCACCGCCGGTCCTGCGATCGAGCGGGAAGGCAACAAATTATCCAGGGGGCCTCAAAGACCCTTTGCACGTCAAAGACATGTTCATCCAAGTGCTATCAAAGTCTCTTGAGTGGCTATGTGTGTTTGTCTCAATCAAAGACGAGCGCAATGCCATTTACAGAGGGGCGGCAACGCACGCGACGGCAACATCAAAGACACAAGGTGAACTTTTGAATTCTTGTCCACTGAGGAGACTGCTGGGCAAATTTGACATCAAATACATGTCGAGAAAGGTGCACGTGCGCTCGTCCTTGAGTTTTTCCACTGCATTTTACAGGACTGGAATAAGCTCAAAAGCCCCCTTGCCCCCCAAAGCTGAACAAGCACAATATGGTTGTATTTCACCTGCTCAGATGTTAGTTAGGATGTTAGGACACCGGTGCAGGTGAGTGGAGGTTATAATTGATTGATTGAAACTTTATTGATCCACAGGGGTGGGGAAATTCAGGCCCCAGCAGTATTCAAGGAGGGTAATAAGGGGACTCTGCAGGTCATCCATACGCGACCTGTGCTCACCGTCGCTTCGGAGGGCATTTCATATGCCGTCCGCTATTCTTTCCGCTCTCAACGGCGTGTAAAAGATCTGGCGCTTTCCGTTCAAGCTTTCAAGTCGGATGGAAAAGTATCTCAGCGGCAGGCGACCTCAGGGGAGGAAAAGCGGTGTTTTGAATTGAATGGCCGTGGCAGCGAGGACGGAGGGACACGTCACGTGACATTTTACCGTCTAGAACAAAACAAAAGACGGCAGTCTGGGTGGTGAACATAGCCGACAAATGACACGCCGACGAATATGAAAATGTTGAAAGGCGCAATTTGTGCAAGCAAGCATGAGACGATGCCGCAAAGGAGCGGGCTACCCGAGGTCACGTGACCCCGCGCGTTAGCTGCCGCGTGAGTCTGGCAAAGCGCATTGGGCCATTGTGCAGCTCATCTCGCCCCGCTCAGAGAAAATGGACAGCGAAAGTCCACGTTTGCGATTTTCTTGTGATCCCGACGCCGGGTGGAGTGGCTCATGTCTGTCTGTTGCGCCACTCACAGGCAGTGCACCACCGTGCGGCCGTCCCCGCCGTCGTACTGCTCCTGCCACTTGGCTAGTCGCCGCACCAGCTGCAGGACGGACTGCTTAGAAAGGGGCGTGTCCCTGTAGGCCGGCCAGCCAATGAACTGGAAGTGCTGCACCAGCCGGTAGCCGTCTTGAGGCTGAGGAGAAAAGCTGTCAGTTGGCGAGAACTATCGGGGACGGGAACGACAGAGACTCGTACTCGGGCCATGTTACAGATACGGAAGATGCGGTTGATGATGTCATCGTCAATGTCCGCCGAGATGAACTCCACCTGGACGGGACCGTAACAGCAAGAGCTCTTCTCGGGCCAGTACTGCATGCACAACTGCCCAAAAGGGGGGGGGGGGGGACAACTCATTAGTGCCACCTGTTGCGTCCCCTTCCATTGTCTGAGAGAAGCCGCGGCATTCATGGCAAGACGCAGGGACCGCGTCCGTGCCTGATGGCTTTGGAAGCGACGATTGTCACGCTACCTGGGCAGCGTCCAACTCGTTGAGCATGACGACGGAGGAGCAGTTGTAGTCAAAGACCAGCCTCCAGAAGTCACCCATGGTGTTGGGCAAAGGATGCTGGGTAACGATGAAGGCCGCCGGCTGCTTGTGGCTCTGTGGGGGAGTGAAGCGGTCGTAGCGAGTGAGTGAGCGACGCTTGGCACGGCGAGTGCCACTTACGTCCATGAGCGCCGCGTTGATGTAGTTGGAGCTTTCGCCATCCACCGAGATGAGAAACGGCAGGCAGCGGTCGGCCGAGAGGACGTCCAAGCTGCGGTTCTTCTCGTGGTTGCGGGGCAGCAGACCTACGCTGCAGTCCTCCGGCCGCACTCTCGGGGTCACTATGTTGAGGGTCTGCCCAAAGGGAAGAAGCCTGGAGTGCGCCACGCAGTCTTGTGTGTGTGCGCGTGTCACTGCTCCACGCCTCACCCGAAGTTTTAGGCTTACTCGCACGCTTAGAGCCCATTAGGCATTGAGCTAACAAACTGAACCTATTCAATGAGCGCCCATTCCTTGACAGCTGGACTTAGAACCGCTTTACGCAAAACCACGTGGTGAGTTGAAATGTATGGGTGAAAGGATTACAAACATTTTTGCATATGTATTTGCTCTCTCTATATGGCTGAAGTTCACTTTCTGAGACCTCGGAGGTTCTGACCTGGAACTCGTCTTTCATCTGACTGGAGTTGGTCTGAGGGTCAGGCCTGCTGATGTTGTAGTAAACGGCTCGGAAGTCGCACACGGGGATGGCGGTGTTGCCGCACAGGCATGCCTCCAGGATGGCATCGTGGACAAAGACGTACTGCTCCTAGACAAACACAAGGCCCATGCAGGCGTCATGTGCACTCGTCAGGCCCACGTTAATCTTGACAGAATTGGCTCCGACGTCAAATTCAGAGGTGGCGACTCACTTGCCAACATGATATTTGCAGCAAATGAGGGTCTCGAGGCAAACGACAAGTGTGTGATTGGCTTTGGATCGGATGCACCCAAGTGAATTTGGAAAAAAAAACCAGTTTGGGCTGAACATGACTCAAAAGTGGAAAAACCCCCAGCTTGGGCTGAACATGACTCAAAAGTTCAAAGAACACACACACACAAGAATAGGAGAATTGTGGCGCTCAGGTCTTAGCGGCTCTCCAATTCAGAATGCAGCCCACTGAAAAGGGTCAGACTTGGACATGTGAAATTTGGCCGACACACGTCATTGCGGAAAACGTCACGAAGCCACGTCTACTCTGAGGCGGCGGCCAATTTTGGTTCACTTGGCCCCTTCCGATCCAAAGTGTCACCGGGGATTTTTTTGCGAGTCATCGTTGGCCGGCAGCTGAAAATGGAGGCGTGCCCAGGATCAAACGCGCTCTTTGTGCCGGAGCCGGCACGCCGCATGCTAATGTCGACGCCCTCTCCGCCCACTTGGCCGCACGCGTCGTAACTATGCTCCGCTGAATGTTGATTGCGGCCCTGGCGGTGTGGAAATGTATCAAAAGCGTTTCGCCTGTGCCCATTGCCACACGCAGGCGTCCCTATACAGCAGCCACTGTTACACCAAAAAGAAGTATCCACCAGCCTCCACACTGACACTACTCGCTTAACATGGCTGCCCGCCTGCCCGCACTATCTGTCACTCGACAATACGCAGTTGGCCAGCTGGTGCGCTTCGCTGTCTTATGTTCTGAAGGTGACGTCAAAGGTTTGGAACAGTATTAAACTCACTCAGAAGATCAAAGAAGTCTGTTGTGAGCGTCTGTTAGGGTTTGCAGAATATCTTCATCGTATGAGTATGTTGGAATGTAACCTGTAATAATTTAACTAGCTTGTCCTGTCTTAACAAAAGTAGTAGACCAAAGTGCTAAGATCTTTTCAACTTATTGACTAGCTGCAGAGGAAGCATTCAAAGTTGCTTTGTTTACAGAACGTCGTAAAAGGTCCCCTGCTATGCTTTGATCAGCAGGGGACCGTCTTCACCTTATCCTGTGTGTTCCCACACCCCCACTTTCAACCCCACTCTGTTTCTCTCAATAAATAAGCACCTGACGAGGCCTGAGAGACTTCATTCGACCATCGCTGTAAGCACAGCGACGAGTGAACTCTCCGCCTGCAGGTGTCTAAAATGACTTGCTTGACTCCTGTGTGGTTCTTGCAAAATAAGTTAGAGTGAGCACCACCCTAACATTTTGGTGCCGAAACCCGGGACCCTCATACCCGCCATCTGGCTGACGGAGGAGGACGTGCTGCATTGTCGACAAGCCAGCGTCCTTTATGGGGACCTGGAAAAGAAAGTCCTGGGAAGAGAATTTCTTCATTGGGCCAGCATCTTAGGTCTGCCTTCGTCTGTCAGAGGTGGATTGACGGCTCCGGCATTGCAGCGGACCGAGGAGACAAGTAAGTCATAGAAAAAAGCGCAGATACGGCTTTGGTTTGTCCAAGCTATGAGATACGGCTTTGGTTTGTCCGAGCTATGAGATCCGGCTTTGGTTTGTCCTAGCTATGAGATACGGCTTTGGTTTGTCCGGGCTATGAGATACGGCTTTGGTTTTTACAAGCTATGAAACAGCTGGGGTTCAAGTCCCAGTGGAAGGAACGGGCTAAGAAAAAGAACAGAGCTTCTTTTTCTTAATTGAAGAAGGGCGTAGATTCTTTTTTTTTTGTCCGTTGTTCCAAGCTGTTTGCATGACTGTTGTGTGGTTGAGAGAGTGCGACTGGTAGGATAAATTGACTGCAAAGAGAATTTGGTGGAAGGTCAATTTAAACCTGCATCCTCAAAGAAAAGAAAAAAAATTGTAAAAATTGTATAAACCTAAAATACCAAATTAAGATGGGAAATAAGAACGGTAGATCTCTAGCTCTTGAAGAAGATGAGAAGTTCATGGCGAGTAAATGTCTTAATTGTATGCAATACATGCCGAAGTGGAAGAAAAAGTATGGTGTAGAAGGGAAGTTGAAAGTTGAAGTGTGGAAGATAGTGGTTGATGTTTTGGAGGAGAGTGTAGATAGGACGACAAAGGGACAGAAAAAGAAAAGGAAAGAGAGAGAGTTGAATTGTGCTAGAATGTGGTTGAACGCTTCACAAGAGAGAAGAGAACAAATTCAAGAGACAAAAAAAAATGGAAAGATAAAAAGTGATGAGACCACCATTCAATTAAGATTTGGAAAATAATTCTGGGTGCACAGTGGCATCCCATTCGATGATGCAGCTGAGAGTGCTTATCTGCAACATCTTAGAACTGCGCTCCTCACTGTTTCACCCCCCGACTTAGGCAACTGGGTGAGGAAACACTTGGTGGAAGCAGACACTGCTTGTGTTGTGACGATTGAGAAAGGCAAATGTTCTGATGTATTTCATCTAGATGATGATAATGATCTAAATGAAGATGCAACGATCTTCTTCCGAAGCTCCCAAAGGGGCAGAGGAAGAGTTAGAGACCAACATGGTCGCAAGCCGCCATATAATTCAAAACCCCCATCAGGTTCTGACAACTGTTGGAACTGTGGGAAACGTGGACACTGGTCAAAAGAGTGTCGTCGTGCAAAACAATACCAATCAAAGGGTGGAGGAGGAGGCAGAGGAAAAGCCAAATTTTCAACATGTCAAGCTTCCCCCCCCCCCCTTTTTGACCGCTCATGCTAATACAGAGACATTGTATGCTACATTTAATAGAAATTATTGATTGGTTGTGTTGTAAGATTATACGATCTTCTATATGCAAGCTGTTTAAATTTGAAAACAAAGAAAAAACTTAATTTAATCAATTTGCCAGCCGTTTTTTTTGTGTTGAGTTTTTTTTGGATTGGTGGATTGTTCTATCAGGAACCTTGAGTTGAAAATGGTATGTGAATGTTGTGTGGAGTGCTTGGATGAATTGGGACCAATGTGATAGAAAGACTCCATTTTGGAGGCTGTGTGTGAGATGCAAATGAGCATTGATGACTGAATGCCTGACTGAAGGGAAAATACAGGTTGAATGGTTGAAGTTGTCGGAGACTGCTATGGACAAGTAGTTGAGTGACTTTGAAGGAAGAATGATTTTGAGTAAGTTAGATGCTAGGAAGGAAAGAAGAAAAAGAAAAAAAAAGAAACAAATACAAACAAAAGAAAAATAAAGGTTTTTGTTGTTGGTTGTAATTGGTTAGTGGGAGGACTCCTAGAGCTTGCTCCTTCGGTGTTTCACCTGTGCCTTCCTGCCTTCCATTGTCTCCACTGAGACTGGACTGTGGAGGGGGGAGTGTGGTATTGTGGTGTGAAGAGGCTGTAGGAGCCGGCTCCTGTGGTGATTGATATTGTAATTTGATTGTGGGGGAGACTGATGTAGGTGTGGGGCTCTGGACTCTGCGGGTAGCTGTTTGCTGAGTTGGCGCAGGTGGGGGACGACGGCATTGATTGTCCCAGTACTGGCCAGGCTGGGATAAATCAGTATGAAAATGCCGAGCCCCCCCTCTTGCTTCCCTTGCTGTGGCTGCGCGCGGAGTAGGGTCGTACCCACTCCGGGGGTGTGCTGAGTGCGTGGTAGCAAGTGATATTGAAGCAGGGTGATGCCTAGGGAAGGTGTGACAATAGTTGCACGAAGGATAAAAGGCACTGAGGAAAGAAAAAAAAAAGAAAAGAAAAGAGAAAAAGTACAACCAAAACGTCAAAAAAGAGGATGCCTTTTGCGCAGCGTTGTTTGTTGGTATTGTTTGTGAGCTGTGTCTCTGCTGTTTTTGTGTTGTCTGTGTGTTGTGTTGTGTTATGTGTTAAAAGGATGAAATTCGCTAATATAGGTGCACTAAAGAATTTATTTATCTGTAGTCTATCTGATTTGCATCGCAAAACAAAACCAATTTTGTTAAGATAGTAAGGAAAAATAAAAAAGCGAGCAATTTGTTTATGGGCAGAAACTGGTCCACGCTCCTTTAATGCCTAGCCTTGGTTAAACAAAATTTGGGAGATGGAAGGAACTTGCTTTCTGGAATTGGATGATGAACAATTATGAAATAACGACATTTCAAAGCTAAATTTAAAATTTGAGAATAAGAGAGCGATTGAGTTAGTTAAAGTTAAGAAACTACAACAGTTAACTATTATATTACTTTACCAGCAGTTATTTTGTTGATTTCTTTTGATTTTTTTCTTCGGTGTGTGGATTGGGTTGTCACGTTGAGAAAGGAAAGGAAACGATACAAATGGGCAGCTGTATTGAGCCATGGTGTTGTCACGTGCCGTTGACACCTGGCTCAACAGGGGGGATGGAAGGGCAGTTCAGTCAGCTTTATATAACATATGAATTTGATTCATATTCAAAACGTTTATAAAAAAAAATTTGTAGAGCTTGTTTAACATGTGCTAAACACAATCCACAGGGTTATAATGCCTGGTCATAATAGATGCATTCTAAAAATGGATTGAATTGGCTTCAAAATAAACACTGAATGCCTTAACAGTGGCAAAAACGTTATGTAAAGAAATAATACATTGTCAACAACTGCTGTAGATGTTAAAGGATGGAATCACTATCTCTAAAATGAATGTGGATAGTTTGTTTTAGGTGACTATAAGAGTAACTGGTAAAATAAACAATTGATTGCTAATGGCAAAACAAGCTGCAAAGACAGGAACAATTATGAATGTCATGTGTATGGGTTCACGACCAATTCTTTATGTTGTACCGTTGCCATTGATAAAAGATTGTGTGAAATCTGTCACGTCTACTGATTGTGAAATGTGCGACAGTGTTCTATATAATATCCGTTGAAGAAAAAAAAAAAAGAAAAAAAAAGAAAATAATCCATTGCTTTTAGAGAATGTAGTCAACCAAAATTGTATATGTACCGACATGCCAAGATCTGGGAAAAAGCTGGAAAAAACAAAAACATAATATCTTTAAATTATCTGACTGAAATTGATGCAATTAGAGTCCCCAGAGGAGTTCCTGATTAATAAGAATTAATTGACCAAATTGAAGCGGGATGGGAGTCCTCCATTTGCTGCTGGTGGACGATGAACAAGAACGTTGACAGGATAAATTACATCCATTGCAACATGCAGAAATTGGGCAAACGGACACAAGCGGGACTTGAGGCAGTGCACGAACAGCTTGCCCCGCCTTCCCTAATGTCAATCCAGAACCGCAATGCTCTTGTTATGTTGTTGTCTGGGAAAGGAAGGGTCTGCGCAATGTTCAGGGAACAATGCTGCACCTTCATCCGGAATGACACCGCCCCTGATGGGAGCCTGACGAAGGTGATTGCAAGCTTGCAATCCCTCAACACGAGGACGAAAGAGCACAACAAGTGGATGACTGCTTTTGGGAAGTATAAAGCCCTTGTGTCCTCAATTACTGCTATACTCACCTTGTGTGGATGTTGTTGTATTCCATGTCTCCGTGCTCTGTTTAATCGTCTTATCACTACAGCAATCTCGCCCATGGACGACGAGATGGCCCGGGTATGCCTAATGTCTGAACGGCAGCATGTTGATGATAACGATGATGATGTGCAATTTTTGCACTTGAGTTTACAGACTTTTTCCCAGATCTGTGTGTTTCCAAATGATAATATCGCAACATTTATCCTTTTTTGGTGTAAACTTATTTGTGCTCATACTTGTGATCCGACAACCGAAAATCGAGGGAAGTGGTTGTTTTTGGTGATGTAAATATTGAGCAAATGTGTGATAAACAGGAGGGAAATGTTGGAATAATTTAAGTGAAGCCTTGGCCTGCCAGACCTGTAGGCCTTGTCTTTACGAGTTTATGGCTTTCCTTTTATCCACGTTCTTCCTCTTTAGTGACAGGGATGTCTTTTGATCCCTGTCAGCCTTACGTATCCTTCCTGTCCTTATGTTATCTGTGTGTTTTTGTTCCTGTAAGAGGCCTTCACTAACAATGAGCAGAGCTTATTTGCATAGGCGAAATGTTCTTATTTGGTTGAAAGAAACGTCATTCCTTTTAGTTAACTGTAGGTTTGGTTCATAGATTGTTGTTGATCAGAATTGTTTTTCTTTGTTAAGTGTTAAACACAGTTTGAAGTAGTTGCGTACAAGTTATCCTTTATTTACTCAATGTTTGTTTAAGGAACTGCATACCAGTTACCTTACATTTACTTAACATTTGTTTGAGTGTTTAGGACAAGTTACTTATTGTTATTGAGTGTTAATTTACTAAGTAGATAAAGTCTAGCAAAGGTCTAGTTGCATTGTTCCACAGGAAAGCGGCAATTGAAGTTATCTGATCTCACTCGCGGACGACTCGGCCAACAACTGGAAAAGAACAGATGGACAAACTCTGCGGGGGTCACGGGCCGACAATGAAGTGCTAGTTCACACCACACTACATTCCTTAGCTAATCAACGTTGCTACAGACACAATCTTCCCTCCCTTTGGTGTAGCAACGCCTCTGTAACCAGGGCAACAAAACAGTGATGAGAGGAGCAGAAGAAACATCTCAAATGACTAATGCAAAGGTTGCAGAAAAGGTGCTGTTTTTTGCTGTTTTCCGGACGTGCTGCTGTTCTTTCGGTGGCGGATCCAGATCGGGATTTGGTCAGCAAACTACTGCGGATACGGAAGCAAAGACCGAGGTCCAGATCACCCCAACGTTCTGGCTGAAGGTCCCAAGAAGGAGGGGGACGGAGCCTGCGTCGACTGGGCCCTATAAATTGGTGGAGCGCATCTCACATGCCGTCCGGCTGGCCGACAAAGGAGATTCGTGGTATCATCTGTCCCAGTAAAGGGTTCCAGCAAGGAACCAGATCAGCCATCGACAGTCCCCGCCCCCAGTACAAACAGGGGCAGAATAATCCCCTTCCCCCTTGGTGGCCAGGTAGTCCACCCTGAGCCACTGAAGACAATGACCACGCAGCAGATATTTCCAAGTTCTCCCCGGACGGAGCAGATCTGCGAAGGGGGTGAGAATCGTGCTCACCCTCCACCAGTGGGCGTGCCAAACCCCAACGGCTGAACAATCACGAGCAATTTTTATCTTGATTGATAACATTCTGGTCGCCTAAGGCAGAGGGACCGTGTAACTCTTTTCCTGCATTTAATCTGTCCGCAGGTTTTTAAATTACACACACAATTTGGACTGGAGTATTGAGGAAAAACCTCATCTTCACTGGAGGTTATTGCTTTCATTGTATTTTCTTACTTATGTTTGACTGATCGAGGTTGACATAATCATATGATAAAACAGGAGGGATATGTTAGGGTTTACAGAATATCTTCATCGTATGATTATGTTGGAATGTAACCTGTAATAATTTAACTAGCTTGTCCTGTCTTAACAAAAGTAGTAGACCAAAGTGCTAAGATCTTTTCTACTGATTGACTAGCTGCAGAGGAAGCAATCAAAGTTGCTTTGTTTACAGAACGTCGTAAAAGGTCCCCTGCTATGCTTTGATCAGCAGGGGACCGTCTTCACCTTATCCTGTGTGTTCCCACACCCCCACTTTCAACCCCACTCTTTCTCTCAATAAATAAGCACCTGACGAGGCCTGAGTCAGACTTCATTCGACCATCGCTGTAAGCACAGCGACGAGTGAACTCTCCGCCTGCAGGTGTCTAAAATGACTTGCTTGACTCCTGTGTGGTTCTTGCAAAATAAGTTAGAGTGAGCACCACCCTAACAGCGTCCGTTTGCGGTCCTCACCTCTGTCTGCACCATGTTGACCCTTTGTGACCTGAGCTCGCGGATGCAGTTGAAGACGTCCACCACGCCCTCGTTCTCGGCCATGTCCAGCATGATGTCCACGGCCACGAAGCAGCCGGTCCGGCCCGCGCCCGCGCTGCCGGCAGCAACAGACAGAAATCACTATCAGTTGCTGCACTGTGCTGACTTTAGTCCGTTCTGTGAGTTTGTGTCCCAACACGTTTGGAGCGCTCGACTTACTGCTTTGTCTTGCTGCTAAAAAATTGACTTCAACCACCTTGTACAACGTGAAGGCTGTATTTTCAGCTGGCGTTTTGGGGATCTTTGTGTTGCAGTTTTGAATTTGTCTACACTGTTTTTGCCATTATTCACATGTCCTGAATGTTGTTAGTCACCTAAATGTTGAACAGAGGGTGTGTTTTTACCGAAGTCAAATTCCTTGTTTGCCACGCTCAAACATGGCGAATAAAAACTCTTGAATCTTGAATCTTTGTTGGGAATAAGGTCCACTGGATTAATGCATGAAGAATATAATCGAGCGTGGCGAAAAGGAAAAGACAAATGATTCAGGTTAGCAATGAAAAAGGGACTTGAATGTTACGGCCTCCAAAATGCTGGCTTGAAAGCAAGCCAGTTTGGAGTGACCCAGGAGCTCGGCTCAAGCTGAATGAGTTGTTTTGCCCCAAACAACCCATGGAGCTGTTGTTGAAAACATGTTTTGGTGAGTTTTCAAATCAACAAGTGAAATGAATCGAAAGGCTACTCATCTATCCACCTGAATCAAAGGCTACTCACCCATTCGATTTAGTCTTTGCGTTATCGTCGAGGAAGGTACCGCAAAAAGTGCAACAAACTCGGATTCTCCTTGTGGGAAGTGGCCGCAGATGGCTGTTGAGGCACGCGCGCGTGCAGTGGATAGTTTAGCCACACGTTAAATGCTAATGCCTAAATGGAAATGCTAATTTTAACCTTCTGCCTCGTTTTAAAGCCTGCTACAAAATCCAAAGTCGAGTTTAACTTGGAATCCCTAAGCCTCGGTTGAAGAGCTGACTAGTTTGAAACGGTAACTAAAGACATCTTCCTCACTTCTGCCGAAGTACACTTAAGCCTAACTGATGTGAATGGCTCTGACAAGTGTGGCCGCCTCCAGTCAGTGCCAACTTGGGCACAAGAGCCATCGGACGCCAGGAAGGAGTCCTTTTCAGTGCCAGCTTGCACGTACATGGTGGCCCCCAAATGCAGCAGCCGTGTCAAATAAAGCAGCAAAATCCATTGGGGCGGCTTATCCCATGCCCAACGTTTCAATGTTTCGCTGCCTAGCGTCGCACCCCTCTAAACTAAACAGTTGGCACATGCGAGAGAAATGGCTGGATGGCTGGATGGATGGATGGATGGATGGATGGATGGATGGTGGATAGATGGATGAGACGGCCCCCACGAGACAGAGGAGAGAAAGGTGGGTGGAGGGAGGGAGAGCCTCCCCAGATTACCTGTCACCCGAGTGATTAATGTCGACACTTTGTGTGCGAGTGAGTGTGTGCGTGCGCATGGTAAAAACTAAAAGATGGAAAAAGTGAGCAATTGGTACGTCGTCAAACGATGAAAAAGTGTGGAGAGCGATTGCACACAGCGGCGCCCCAAATGACTTTTCTCAACGCTCGCAATGATCCCCAATTTACCACAGGTGACGTTGTTTGAAGGAAGCCGGTGAGGAATGCAACCTAACCCTCTTCCACGTTTGGCCAGTGTGACGCTCGGCATACACTTTGACAAGATGTGCGATCCTCTCGCGCCTGTTTTTCAACACAAGTTTTGGTCTCAGACTGCGCTTTTACACAATGATCACAAAATTGGAGATCACAATTTTACACGTGCTTGAGCTTTGCACGCTCACTCGTGACAAGACTGCAACGGCATTCTTTGTTTTCGGCTACAAAAGGCAGAATCCCAAGCCAGGAATGATTTGCTTTTATTGAACTATTTCATCATACCATCGTCCTGATGATTGATGGCGTCAGAGATACGTCAGAGATGACCGCCTCACACAAAAGGCACGCGTGCAGGGACCCCGGCAAAACTCCTTTCTTAAGACTCTGTCTTAAGAGACTGTAAAAAATGCTTTGGTGTCCGCTGTGCTGTTGACGTACCTGCAGTGAGCCACGATGGGCCCGGCGTCTGGCGGGTTGAGGAACTTGACCTGCCGTATGAAGCCCAACATCCCGGTGGCATAGCAAGGGACGCCGTGGTCTGGCCAGCTGGTGAAGTGGAACTGCCGCAGCTCTCGGAGCTCGTGGTGACCCTTCTGCAAGAAAAAAACAGACGAATTAGAGACAAGGGACACTCCTCGTTTGCTGTGGGGTTAGCTTCTCTTGTGGCTGCGCATCTGCGACGCGCTTCGTTACAGCGCTTATGAAATGACTGCTGTTGGAGCAAATATTAACGTGTTGCTCCACAACTCTTTTCTTTTTTCAAACACATCTGCCGCCTTTGAAGGACACGCTGCGTGGAAAGCTCCGATCGCAAACGCTTGTCAAAGCCCAAACGTGGAGCCACATTGGCCAAGTGGCCTTCTTTGGCGTATGAACGTGCTTCAAGATTTTCATCGTACTGCTTGTAACCTTGCGTTTGTCCTCTGCGGGGGTGCGCCTGGTCGTCCCTGTATGCTCCACCTGAGCTTGGGGTGGGGTGGGGGGTCTGACAACGGACGGCAGCTCGAATGACTGAAGTGAGAAGGACCAAAGCCTCTCATTTGAGGAGCCGCACAGTCTGCGGCTCTGCGGGTAGAATCGATCCTGGTGAATTATTGAGGAGGGAGGTGCGCAGTGGTATAGATCCACCGGGGGGTAAGAAAATAAATAATGGCAACTCGCTCTTCCTCTCCAACACTCCTCACAAATCTATGGGAAGGCCAGGCCACGAAGAGGATGACAAGGGCAATGATGTCGCCCAACCAATAGAAAGGAAAGACGCACCGCCTCAGAGAAATAAGAAACACCATCACGCAAACTAAAATGGAGAACATGGACTGGACTCAGTGACTAAAAAAAACATATGTAAAACTCTGTATGGTTTATATACCCTTTTCCGAAATTAGGTAACAAACTGACCAAATATCTACATACATTTGCAAAGATGTTCCCGTTTTTATAGTGTGTACATACGTATATCCGCACGCACACACAGACACACGCACACACACAGGCACACACACACGCACACACTCACACACACACGTCCTACATTATTTCGCTTGCTAGCACAGCGTAGCTTTCTAGGTTATCTGTGTGTCTATGGTGTGGTGTGCCGAGGTACCATCATTCATATATCGCCAACTCATAGATGATCAAACAGTTCGAGCATAAAGCTTTTTTTTCCCAGAGTTCCCAAGAAACTCCAGAAAAGGACATCTGTTCCTTTGAAATGAAATGTCAAAAATGCCGGTTGTTGATCGTCTATGAAAAGCACAACAAGGGCGGCCGTGGCCGCGGCCGGTACGGTCACACGTGAGCCGGGGTTAAAAAGCGCAAACGGCGGGTCCAGCGATACCAAACTAGTCAAAAACCGTTGAAACCTTGTTGGCGGCAAAATGCACATCAAACAATGTTCATTAATTCTATCACATTTGGGAACCTTCTTTAATTTGAAATTGTCCAGCGGAAGCAAAGAAAGGACACCGATGGCCTCGATTCCGGTCTCCGCCCCGCTCACCTTCTGCATCGTGAAGGTGCGGACGATGTACTCAGCGAGCGGGTCCGTCTCCACCAGGGTGACTTTGACGTCCCCGTAAACTTCCGTCTCGTCGGGCCAGTAGCGAACGCACTTGACCTAAAGACACACACACACCGGAGGTCAGCCCGGATTCCAATGAGCCTGTCACACAAGAGGTGGGGCTCCCGAAAAGAGACAGAACTGAAGTTTAGAATTTTAATCTGAGTTTCAAGACTAGACTTGGATTCAAATGAGGCTTTTCCGGACTTCCAGCCCTCTGTGCAAAGTTTGGGCTTGAAATGAGGCTTTCATGCAAAGGCTTTTAAATGAGGGTTTCGACAGAGGTCTCAAGGTCATGTTGCATGGCAGGCTTTGGCTTCAAATTTACAGAGTTGGGTTCCAAATTAGGGCACCAAGCCAGCTGGTAGGATGCTTAAAAAAACATAAGCAAATAAAATCAACATTCAAATACAACTTTGTGCTGTTCTTTCATTTTAAGACTGCAGGGGCAACGTCGGTTATGCTGGCATTAGCATTACTGTCAGCACACCTTTGCAACTCACCCTGCCCACCTCCACCAGGTTGGTCACCATGACGATGGAGGCCGAGTTCTCCTGCCACACCATCCTCCAGAAATCCCTCACCGTCTCCTGCATGGGCCCTAGCGCACACACAAACCAAGTACATATGCACACATGAAACGTGTCTCTCACACACACACACACACACACACACACACACACACACACACACACACACGCACGCACACACACGCCGTACACGCTAGAAGATGCAGTAGCTGAGTGCAGGTTGGAGGCTTTCAGGTAATGGGCTCTTAAATTTGTCCAGGGCCTTTTTTTTTTCATCTGTGATCGGACTACCGTATTTTCCGCCCTATAAGGCGCACCTAAAAACCTAAATTTTTATCAAAAGTCGACAGTGCGCCTTATAGTCCGGTGCGCCTTATCAATCAATTGATGAATTTGTTGATTCATACTGGTTGTACACAGTGCTCTGCCAAAATGTTTTAGTACGTTTTAGTACGACTAGTAAATTACAAGGTTGCATCGCTTCCCAACATTACGGTAACTGTAGTCCGGGGGCGTCACCGAATAGCTGTTGTACCCGCGAGGCTATTTCATTTCAAAATAGGCTGCTCCGTTAATGTTTCGAGTAAATCTACGGATCGATATGGAAGGGAAACATAGGTAAGTAGTACCAATGCGTTAGATCCAACTTTAGTCAGTTCCGATCATTTTATAGGAGATCGTTTGAGAAACGCGATTGTTTACACTTTGCTGAGGCTCATGGGAGATTGCGAGCTGAGGCTCATGGGATTTTGCGGATGGCTAATGCTATAACGATAGCTGCTATACGCACCAAGCTATTTCATGTCAAAATAGGCTGCTCTGTTAATGTTTCGAGTAAATCTACGGATCGATATGGAAGGGAAACATAGGTAAGCAGTACCAATGCGTTAGATCGAACTTTAGTCAGTTCCGATCATTTTATAGGAGATCGTTTGAGAAACGCGATTGTTTACACTTTGCTGAAGCTCATGGGATATTGCGAGCTGAGGCTCATGGGATTTTGCGGATGGCTAATGCTATAACGATAGCTGGTATACGCAGGAAGCTATTTCATGTCAAAATAGGCTGCTCTGTTAATGTTTCGAGTAAATCTACGGATCGATATGGAAGGGAAACATAGGTAAGTAGTATCAATGCGTTAGATTGAACTTTAGTCAGTTCCGATCATTTTATAGAAGATCGTTTGAGAAACGCGATTGTTTACACTTTGCTGAGGTTCATGGGAGATTGCGAGCTGAGGCTCATGGGTTTTTGCGGATGGCTAATGCTATAACGATAGCTGCTATACGCAGCAAGCTATTTCATGTCAAAATAGGCTGCTCTGTTAATGTTTCGAGTAAATCTACGTATCGTTATGGAAGGGAAACATGGGTAAGTAGTACAATGCGTTAGATCGAACTTTAGTCAGTTCCGATCATTTTTTAGGAGATCGTTTGAGAAACGCGATTGTTTACACTTTGTTGAGGCTCATGGGATATTGCAAGCTGAGGCTCATGGGATTTTGCAGATGGCTAATGCTATAACGATAGCTGCTATACGCAGCAAGCTATTTCATGTCAAAATAGGCTGCTCTGTTAATGTTTCGAGTAAATCTACGGATCGATATGGAAGGGAAACATAGGTAAGTAGTACCAATGCGTTAGATCGAACTTTAGTCAGTTCCGATCATTTTATAGGAGATCGTTTGAGAAACGCGATTGTTTACACTTTGCTGAGGCTCATGGGAGATTGCGAGCTGAGGCTCATGGGTTTTTGCGGATGGCTAATGCTATAACGATAGCTGCTATACGCAGCAAGCTATTTCATGTCAAAATAGGCTGCTCTGTTAATGTTTCGAGTAAATCTACGGATCGATATAGAAGTGAAACATGGGTAAGTAGTACCAATGCGTTAGATCGAACTTTAGTCAGTTCCGATCATTTTATAGGAGATCGTTTGAGAAACGCGATTGTTTCCAGAGGGCTCGGTTATTGGCTAGTGGGTGCATACCGCAACCCTAGTCAACCTCAGTTTGTTGCAGTAAAGCTTCTATTTTATGCGCCTTATAGTCCGGTGCGCCTTATATATGGACAAAGTTTTAAAATGGGCCGTTCATTGAAGGTGCGCCTTATAACCCGGTGCACCTAATAGGGCGCAAAATACGGTACTTAAATTTAGGAGGTTGAGGTAATCGCATCCTGCCAAAAGGACCCTGATGAGTAGGCATGTATGCGCACACGCACGGCGGCGTCATTTGCGCTGCGTTACCTTGTGTGGCGATGTAATGTCTCGGCCGGTGGTAGCCCTGAGGGACACATAACACAAACGCTTGAAAAGAATTCAAAATCATATTCATCATCACAAATACAAAGATAATAATCATACAAGTTCCAGTCTTTCCAAATCTATCATTTCAACTTATTAGTCGAAGTACGTATGCTGTGCAGAGCGAGTTCAACAAGATCTAGAATGAAGCGAATGCTTGTCATTTGGAAAAGCTCAAATGCTTTCTGCGTCTCCATTTCCTCTCCAAATTATCGTCATTCCACCTTGAAGAGTCAAGGTTGTATTCGTGCATGAAAATCCAATTCAACAATGTTTTAGGGGGCAAATTTGATGAACTTGAACTCACGTCAATGAAGTTGGCGTTGATGTAGTCGGAGAGGGGCTCCCCGTCCAGCGGCTGCAGTCGCACTCGTGTGTGATCGTCTGAGGGGTCAGATGGCACCACGGACAAGCAAACAAACACAACAGGCCTCAAGTCACGCCCACCCACAGCGCACTGCATCTGCACCGCTCCCTTTCGCAAACGCAGCTTGGCCGCATGTGAGCAAAACTAGCAAAACGCACAATGGCGTCGCATGTCATCAAATGTCGTCCAATGCCGCTGACGATTGTATCGCGTTCCAGCGAAGCGGGAGCACCGATGCCCAAGTAGAGAATGCCTACTATTTGTGAGTGAGCTGTCAAGTTGGAGGGCAACTGTTAGTAAGTTGGTCATTAACAAGTGCGATTCTTCTGCCGAGACTCGCTCTCCTCTGGCTGTGGTCAACCTCCTCCGCACATCCTTTTTTTTTTTTTAAACATTCAGAATAAAAAAGCAAATCTGGTAACTGGTAGTTACTGGACGATTATAGCGGAGGGAAACTTGGACTGGAGCTGACCCCGGTCCATGGGGGAGCTGCCGGAGAGAAGATTGTTTTCTTTTGCCAATAAGAGACACGGATGTGTCGTGCACTGCAATTATGCTGGTTGAGGGGCTAACTGGAAATGCAAAATCAACAATAAATAATGTTCAAAGGCCAAAAGGTCGCGTGAGTGAGTGCCGCGGTCCGGCTAGCGGCAGGTCTTTGCCAAGCTAACGTGTCAAGTGCAGACGTTGATGGCTTGCGAGTGCTGAACAAGACTCTTGATTTATTCCCTTCTCTGCCCAAATCTTCAACATTCACACTAACACGTGCACACACCTCATCCGCTCCGCTCGCATCCGTCATGGAGCTCACTAATCGCTAAACTTGCCGCCAAGCTGGAGGCGTTACCAACTTTAATAGACTGACTGCTGTGCTGAGTGCGTGTGCGTGCAAACCTGTTTGTGTGGCGTATGGACCACATCGCCTATGACAGGCTGTGTGTGTGTGTGTGTGTGTGTGTGTGTGTGTGTGTGTGTGCGTGTGTGTGTGTGTTTGTGGTGGAGGGTATTAGAGTGTGTAATAGCCTATTAAGTCCACAGCTCCCTCCAGCCGATGTGCCAGAGCACTTGGGAATGTTGACTCACACATGCGTCCAGCCTCGGCAACGCTACGGCATCATGAAGAAGACTCCTTCCGCCTCATGTTGGTCTGGCCACTTGCGAGTACAACGGCACGCGGCTGATGTTTGTCAGGCACAGCTCGCCAAGACATGTTGCTCCGTCCACGCATCTACCAAATTTCAATGTGCCAAAAGGTCCGCCGCGTTGAGCCAAAATGGCCCACGTATGGAGGTGACGGGTTTTACGGGACAAAATCATAAAAACTCACAAAATGACGGTGGAATGAACAATTTTGTCTTTTGGACCATGTCTGCTTGAGACACGTCTGTTCATGACAGCAAATGTCACACGCCATCCGAGGGGCTGATTATTTTTTGGGGGGGTGGCTACTTGAGTCATTTGTGACAGACTCTTGAAAACTCATCAGACAGTGTCAACGTACCAAGCACCCGAGCACTTTTCGGGAAAAGCGAGACAAATGCATTTGGGGCCTGGCGAGTTGCATTTGGGGCCTGGCGAGTTACTGTTTTGTTTCTTTTACAAACGGTTGTTTTTTGTCAGTCAAGCCACCGTCAATGACACTTAAGGGCGCCTCGTAATGATGTGCTCATAAAACACCTGAGGGATTTGCGCCGCGGCAGCTTTTTTCATTCACGCAACAGCCGACAGCAAAAGCTCTCTCGTCTTCCGATGAATTGGTCAAAGTGGCGCAACGATTCAAATGCCAAACCAGATGGTCTTTGAGGGCTGAAGTTGGGCGCCTTTAAATAGCACAACCAAGCGAGCCTCCTCGACAGCTTCACGACACAAAGGCAACAGAGCGAGTTGAAGGTAACAACAGGAATCAGAAGTGGAAAAACAAAAAGTGGCAGTACTCACAAGCGATGATGTTGCCATAGCGATTCTTGATGCGATTGTCGTCTTTTTTGGCCGTCTCCCAGGGTGCCGTCTGTCCTTCCGCAAGAGCCTGAAAACATGCGCCAGTCAGAAAAGGCCAAAAAAAATACCGTTTTTTTCCGTGTATAGTGCGCAAAATTTAACTAATTTATTGTCCTAAAATCTGGGGTGCGCATTATACATGGGTACAAATTTTTTTTTAATTATTATTATTTTATTATTATTTTTTTAAGTCCCAATGATCGTCACACACGCAGGGAGGCAATGGGTCCCATTTTTATAGTCTTTGGTATGGTCTTAACTAGGCTGGATGTAATTTTTTTTGTTGGCGTTGATTTCTCCGACTGCCCGTAAACGCACCACCGCGCTCCGTGCGCGCACGGGAAAAAGGCGGCTCTGTATGGGAGAGACGTTGAAGAGGAATAAAAACACCCTTGGAAACCAAAACTTGCCCCTCGTTGTGACTCGGAGCCGCAACAAATGTTTCGGATTTGTGTAGGGTACATTGTGACAGACAGCAAACGAGCAGGTGATCGAGCAAGCGTCTGATACGAGAGCATTGCGGTCGCATGGAGCGTGTTTGAAGTGAACAGCAGAGAAGAAAGGAACAAGGCAAAGTGTGAAATAAAATGCACAGAACGGCTGCGCAAGACACGTCAGCTATATAAAGAGCGAGAGTTGTTTTCTTCCTATTAGTTTCAATTCACAGTTTAATTAGCAGTTTCAATCAGCAAATAACAAAATGCGTATTACAGGTAATAATTTATTTCACAACACTGCCTTGTTCCTTTGGTCTCTGCTGTTCATCCTAAAACACAAAGGCGCTCTTTAAGCAATGCGACAGTGAGCGCCCGGCGCGCTGCGGTTGCGCGACCGCATCAAATTAAGCTCCCTGCGCAGTGCGCACTGAGGTCCACTTAAATTTTAGAAAGTACATCAGGACTTTAAAAATATCTTCTAAATTTCAGCGACGGCTCTGTCACAATAATGCGACCAGCGCGGTGCAGTTGGGCGGTCGGCGGCGCGCTACGGTTGAGCGTTCTCTCTCGCGCTCTCTCTCTCGCTCTCTCTCGCTCTCGCACACACGCGCACACACGCACACACGCAAACCGGGTATTATACGGAGGCCGCCATTACAGATGCGCAGAACGGATGCGCAAGACACGTCAGCTATATAAAGAGCGAGAGTTCAGTTCTCTACCTAAATCCGTATTACAGGTAATATTTTATTTCACAACACTTTGCCTTGTTCCTTTCTTCTCTGCTGTTCACTTCAAACACGCTCCATGCGACCGCAATGCTCTCGTATCAGACGCTTGCTCCATCACCTGCTCGTTTGCTGTCTGTCACAATGTACCCTACACAAATCCGAAACATTTGTTGCGGCTCCGAGTCACGACGAGGGGCAAGTTGTGGTTTCCAAGGGTGTTTTTATTCCTCTTCAACGTCTCTCCCATACAGTCCGCACGCGTCTTTCCCGTGCGCGCACGGAGCGCGGTGGTGCGTTTACGGGCAGTCGGAGAAATCAACGCCAACAAAAGAAATTACATCCAGCCTAGTTAAGACCATGCCAAAGACTATAAAAATGGGACCCATTGCCTCCCTGCGTGTGTGACGGTCATTGGGACTTAAAAATAAATAAATAAATAATAATAATTTTTTAAAAATTGGGTGCGTATTATACATGGGTACAGGCTTTTTTCCAGCATCAGCATGCCATTTTTAGGGTGCGTATTATACATGGGGGCGCACTATACACGGAAAAAAACGGTAAGCCACAAAACATGACACGTTTCGGGGGAAAAATCGACTCATCTTTTTTGCTTCAAACTCTTTGATTGGCATTTTCTTTTTTTCAAAAAACATACTTGGAGAAACGGCATTCAGTTTGCCATAATTGAGCATTTGCGATACTACTGACAGTGATTATGAAGCGTGTGCGTGTGCTTGACCTCGTATTCCTCCTTGAAGCCATAGACTTGGCCACATTTCATCTGCGTGATGTGTTGGAGGAGGTCGGCCACACGGATGGCCGGCTGGAACTGGCCCGCCTGGAACTGACCTGCACAAACGTGTTGGCATGAAGACACTGATCACAAGTCCCACTGGAGCCAACTGTCAGTGTTACTCTTTTGGCAGCCTTGTTCTTTTATCTAAATTCATGATGGTGATGTCAATGCAAATGTACTGAAACGTCCTGAGGGTGTTTTCTTTTTTGTATTGATTCCAAATCGCTAGCACCTTCAATGGAATGGAACCTTGCTTTACAGATAATTCAGTGTACAAATGAAAGCAAAATGACCTCGTTATTTACTGGACTGAAATGAAGGGTTTCATTGGCCTATCAGGAATGATTCTTGTCTATCAAGCATTGATTTGCAGCAATAAAACGAATTGGATTTTTCCAATTTTTCAGTTGATGAAAAAGTCTGTTCTCACCCAGAGTACCTGTTCATTGGCGGTTTTCTCCCACATACCCAAAAGACGCTTGCCACTTTGTCCTGGGCGACATACCGGTTTGGTAGGCGAGGTCCACCGACTCGCGGCTGCCGTACCGGAAGCTCTGCAGCGTCAGCGAGGGCTGGGCAAGCGACGGCTGGGCGAGTGACGGCTGGCCACCGTCTGTCGAGCGGGTCGGGAAAGACAAAATGGCATGGGGGTTACCGTAACGACGACAACAATGGGCCTTGGCTACACATAGACGGCGGTCAAGCAGAGTGCATCCCCCCAAATTCAGTCCCTGAAGGCAGTTTGACATTTTGGTTGGCGTGTCTATCGCCCAGATTGCCTGAAAAGTCTTCCATTTTGGGTCACTTCTGGCTCTTTCCAGGGGGCTGTCGAGACAAACTGACAGCTGAATTACGGGGGTTGTCTTTTACCACATTAGTGCAAATGTCGCCCAAATCGACTCCTGATACGCTTTAACTGAGTGGTGCACAACTTTCACTGCTTAACGGCATGGTGCACTATTTCACTGCAACTTTTCACTGTCAAGTGTAATGGTGCACTATTAGGCTGAAGCAGCTGGCTGTTCAAGGACCGAATGGCACGGTATTTGCTACCGTCGCCATCACATACACAAAGAAGGAGCCTGCTGGGCTGCTCCGTTCAGCCAAAGAGGAACAGCGCTCGATTGAGGCTCTACATGGCAACCGGTAGAACACTTTGCTCCTGGCTATGAACCGATGCGGCGTCATTAGTCAATGCTGTTTTTTTTTTTTTGGGGGTAGGGGGGGTGCTGACATAGTGCCTGACTTGGTGCGAGAGCGCACGCACGTGGGCCTTTTTGGCACCCCTGTAGCCAAGGTCACCTGTGTATCAAGCCAGCCATGAAATGGAGTCCTAGCAGCAGCTCCACAACACTGACAATGATGAAGACGTCGCTCAGCCGCTGCCTGGCTGGCTTTTGCACGCCAGGACTATTCTTTTCCATGCCCGTGGATGGTGCGCTATTTAGCTAAACGCCTCACTCTTCATCCCAGCCATGTGACACTGTAAGTCAGTGCTGCTTTATTTGGCTGAAGCTTCTCGCCGCGTCACATACGGGTGCACTTTTGTTCACCACTTCTCCGCGTTTACCTTTGCACTATTTGGCTTTTCCAATAAATGCTTGGCCAGAGATTCTTAACAGGACACTATTTTGTGGTAGCTGTCCAATGTTTTGATCAACGGCGCACTATTTGATAGGAGCTGCTCGCTGTTTGTCTAATTGGTGCACTATCTTCCAGCGCATCCTCGCTGTTTAGCAAGGCACTATTTGACTCCAATGTTTGGATAAATAACACACTTTCTGACAGATGTTGCTTATTTTAATGGTGCATTGTTTTCCAGGCGTTCACCGCGTTCACCCACTATTTGTTTTAACGCTGCAATATTGCCTCGCTGCTTCTGACTGTTCATCTTAATGGTGCACCATTTTGCAGACACATTTGGTTTTATGTCTTGACAGCGCAGTATTTGACAGAAGTGGCTTGCTGTTGACCTTAAAGGTGTGCTATTTTTCAGAAACCTTTTGCTGTCCATCTAGATAGGGCAGGGACGGACGTGCGGTCAGCGGAGGCAGACAAGACAAGTAAAAATAAAATAATATAAAAGGAATATTATTTCTCTACTGATCTCTATGTATAACTAATTTTGAACATTTTTATTGTCAAATCGCTGAAATTGCATATTTCCTGTTCAAATACAAAGGCGAAACGCTTTGTTTTGCTGATGGGACATACAACCGCAGTAAAAGGTCACAGGTTGAGGCAGATAGTACTCTGCCGCACTGAGGGGGGCCTTACGTGAGTCAACGGGTGATTAATGCTGCTCCATTTGTTGCTGTAGAGCAGGGGTAATCAATTCCGGTCCTCGAGGGCCGGTGTCCTGCATGTTTTCTATGTCACCCTGTTGCAACACACCTGATTCAAATGATCAGGATTGTTATCCAGCTTCTGCAGACCTTGCCAATTATCTGACCATTTGAATGAGGTGTGTTGCAACAGGGTGACGTAGAAAACATGCAGGACACCGGCCCTCGAGGACCGGAATTTCCTACCCCTGCTGTAGAGGTACACGAGACAACGGATGTCACATACAAAGCACAGAGCTCTGTTATTTTGTGCTATGTAGTAGCTAAAAGTGAAGCAGGCGTTTTTGGGAGTGATGATAGATGGGCCCCTGCTGTTGCCCCTGTGTCTTGGGAGTGTCGAGTGGCATGGTGGTACAAGATAGTGTAAAATTAGGTATTGAATTTGGCCCAGGCACATTGCCTATCCCAAAACATGTAGTATCTCAAAATTTCACCAGGAGATGGTGTTAAAGCTTGACATAGGGGTGACCTGATGGAAATTAACAAATCTAATAAATTAAATTGTTAGCAATTGGGAGGACACGACCTGTTCAAACACGTAGCAACGCACAATTTTGGAATATGAGTTTGCTATGCCATAATTTTAAGGTGTAACAGCTTGAGCAATATCAATATATGCGTTTAAGTTGGAGGAACCCATTATTGTGTTAAGTACTATTATGTGTTGAGATTGATCTTTATTAGACAAGATATATGTGATTCATGTTGCAATGTTTTGTCCAACCTGTATTTAACATTGGTGTTCCATCCATACCTGAATGTATTAAGTTGAGAGGAGACATTAAGGGCTAGTACTAAAAGAACGAACGAGCAAAACAGGAAACATCGGCATCCGGTGATTGCAGGTGTTTCCTGCTTGAAGCAAGGTTGGACTTTGTCAAATTTTAAGCTTCGAGGAAGGCAGAGGAGACAGTCGCCAATTTTACTTTTTTGGCTAGGCTCCTCACGGCCAGACCTTTCCTCCTTAAACAGAATTCGGATTTTGGAACAAAGGAGAGCCGATCACTCGACTTGTTCAACCAAATAGGATTTTAGACCTTTAGTCTCCTCTCTTGTTCTGTGTGGGTGAGTCTTGTTATTTTGTTTTTTCGATTTGTAATTCTTTTTCTTGCTTACTCATTAAATCTCTTAAAACTTAATTCGGTATAGATTATTTCGTATTAACTATGTCGAGCATGGTTTTATATGCGGTAATTACAACTTTAAAATGTCTTTATTTCCCTATCATAGTCATTCTTTAAATCCGTTCAATTCTTTTTAAAGTGAAGACAGCTTTAATGCTTAACATCAGGAATTGTCAAATCTGGTTCGAAGTAGTTATCTTGAGCTCAGCTAGGGTGAGGGCGCTCTAGTAAATTAACGAATCCTTGAGGTCTTAACAAAGGCATCTAAAAATATCCCTAACGTGATACCAGCATCAAACAACCGAAGGGAGCCATCATCACGGCGCGGTCATTTCGACGACTCGCCTCGAATTGAGTTACTCGGCTCGCGCATCAGATGACTTGAGATGGATTGGCGTCGTATCGAAATTAGATTGATTCTAGTAGAATTAATTTAACTCGGGTGGTCAGCTACGGACGAGTCCCTTCGCCCCGGCTTATTGAACCCGTTACTGGGGACCCGGAGGCACTTTAAAAACAAGTGCCCGTTTCACAGGAGTGTTTGAAAAATACAGCTGTAGTGTAAAGCTAGTAGATCAAACATGACGGAGCTGCTGTGATGGCATCAGAACTTCATGGGGCCAAAATTAAAGAAATGTGCCTAAACTAAAGAAAAATAAGGACTTTTACAACAAAGTAACAGAGGTTTTTGTGGTGAAGGATAGGCAAATGGACTTCATCTACAAATATAGGTAAGACCACAAAGTGTGTGTGTGTGTTTTCCATCAGCACACAAGGCATGTGATGCTGATGGAGTAGTAGTGCCTGTAGTTTGTGCATGCTGCATGCTGCCTCTGCTTGCCACTTTTCTGCTTTCAGCTACCGCCACCGGCTCGTCCTCTGTTTCCGGGAGTGAAAAGAGGAGACGAGTGCATAAGCCTCCTCAGCCGGTACACAGCCTCTCCATTGCCAAAACTTGCACACGCCTCCTCGTGGCCACACACGGCAACTGGCACCCTGCGGTCCCAGGCTAAGTTGTGCAGGATCTTGGAGCAGCAGTGGGCCCCAGAGATGCGGCATGTAGGCCCACCGGTGTGTGGACAGGCCCTACTGCCCATCAATCACTGTACCGGCTGTGGGTGAACAGCTCCGGCTATGGGTAAATAGTGAAGACCTCAACGGTGGACCAGGCAGAGGATGATGGCTGACCTAAGGGGAGGCGTCACAACGGCTGGGAAGGCGGATGAAGGCTGCAGCAGAAAAGGGTCACCAGTCGTCTTGGTCTCCATGCCACTGGATTCTGACCCAGATCTGTCAAGGACAGTGTGGTGACTGTCTGTGCACCAGTCTCCCCACTTTAAACAAAGTCACGCACAGGCGTCTTTTTCAGGGAATCCACCTTGCATCCCGGATTAAAGTCCTGTGGCAACCAGTAAGTGGCAACGGGGGCAGGATTGTGAAGTCCGGAAGCCCCTAGTCACAAGATGGCACATCAGGCAGTGTATGTTAGATGATCGTTGGGCTCTTGGACCGAGGCAGAAAGAGCTCTTTGGTAGCTGCATCCACGACTGAGCAGCCCTTTTTAGGATCCACTCTTTTCACCCCTGACAGGGAAGAGGCTAGAAAAGGTGCCCTAAATATAGCCTGCCTCAAACCTCCGGACTGGATTGCCGCGTTCAGAGGGATCACCAATATGTGGTCAAAAACACAGAAATATGAATTTTGGAGCCTGGAATGTCCATCCATCCATCTTCTTCCGCTTATCCGGGGTCGGGTCGCGGGGGCAGCAGCTTCAGGAGGGACTCCCAGACTTCCCTCTCCCCAGCCACTTCATCTAGCTCATCCCGGGGGATCCCAAGGCGTTCCCAGGCCAGCTGAGAGACATAGTCTCTCCAGCGCGTCCTGGGTCGTCCCCGGGGTCTCCTACGGGTGGGACATGCCTGGAACACCTCCCCAGGGAGGCGTCCAGGAGGCATCCTGATGAGATGCCCGAGCCACCTCATCTGGCTCCTCTCAACGTGGAGGAGTAGCGACTCTACTCTGAGTCTCTCCCGGATGACCGAACTTCTCACCCTATCTCTAAGGGAGAGCCCGGACATCCTGCGGAGAAAACTCATTTCGGCCGCTTGTATCCGGGATCTCGTTCTTTCGGTCACGACCCATAGCTCGTGACCATAGGTGAGGGTAGGAGCGTAAATCGACCGGTAAATTGAGAGCTTTGCCTTTTGGTTCAGCTCTCTCTTTACCACGACGGACCGGTGCAGAGTCCGCATTACTGCCGACGCTGCACCGATCCGCCTCTCGATCTCGCGCTCCATCCTCCCCTCACTCGTGAACAAGACCCCAAGATACTTAAACTCCTCCACTTGGGGCAGGATCTCATCCCCGGTCCAGAGAGAGCATTCCACCCTTTTCCGATCGAGGACCATGGACTCGGATTTGGAGGTGCTGACCCTCATCCCGACCGCTTCACACTCGGCTGCGAACCGCTCCAGTGAGAGCTGGAGATCACGGCCTGAAGAAGCCAACAGCACCACGTCGTCTGCAAAAAGCAGAGACGCGATGCTGAGGTCCCCAAACCGGACGCCCTCAACGCCTTGGCTGCACCTAGAAATTCTGTCCATTAAAATTATGAACAGAATTGGTGACAAAGGGCAGCCTTGGCGGAGTCCAACCCTCACTGGGAACAAATCCGACTTACTGCCGGAAATGCGGACCAAACTCTGGCATCGGTGATACAGGGACCAAACCGCCCTTATCAGTTGGCTCGGTACCCCGTACTCCCGAAGCACCCTCCACAGAACCTCCCGAGGGACACGGTCGAACGCCTTCTCCAAGTCCACAAAACACATGTGGACTGGTTGGGCGAACTCCCATGCACCCTCGAGGATCCTGCTGGTCCACTGTTCAAAGGCCAGGATGAAAGCAACACTGTTCCTCCTGAATCCAAGGTTCGACCTCCCGACGGACCCTCCTCTCCAGCACCCCTGAATAGACTTTACCAGGGAGGCTGAGGAGTGCAATTCCCCTGTAATTGGAACACACCCTCCGGTCCCCCTTCTTAAAGAGGGGAACCACCACCCCAGTCTGCGAATCCAGAGGCACTGTCCCCGATGTCCACGCAAGGTTGTAGAGATGTGTCAGCCATGACAGCCCCACAACATCCAGAGCCCTTAGGAAATCCGGGCGGATCTCATCCACCCCCGGGGCCTTGCCACCAAGGAGTTTTTTAACTACTTCAGTGACTTCGACCCCAGAGATTGGAGAGTCCGCCTCAGAGTCCCCAGGCCCTGCTTCCGCAATGGAAGGCGTGTAGGTGGAATTGAGGAGGTCTTCGAAGTATTCTCCCCACCGACACATGACGTCCCGAGTCGAGGTCAGCAGCATGCCATCTCCACTGTAAACAGTGTTGACGTTGCACTGCTTCCCCCCCCCTGAGACGCCGGATGGTGAACCAGAATTCCCTCGAAGCCGTCCGGAAGTCATTCTCCATGGCCTCGCCAAACTCCTCCCACGCCCGGGTTTTTGCCTTAGCAACCGCCGAAGTCGCGTTCCGATTGGCCATCCGGTACCTGTCAGCTGCCTCCGGAGTCCCGCTGGCCAAAACGGCCCGATAGGACTCCTTCTTAAGCTTGACGGCATCCCTTACCACCGGTGTCCACCTGCGGGTTCGGGGATTGCCGCCACGACAGGCACCAATGACCTTACGGCCACAGCTCCGGTCGGCCGCCTCAACAATGGAGGCACGGAACAAGGTCCACTCGGACTCAATGTCCCCCACCTCCCCCGGAACGTGGGAAAAGCTCTGCCGGAGGTGGGAGTTGAAGCTCTTCCTGACAGGGGATTCCGCCAGACGTTCCCAGCAGACCCTCATGGAGCGTTTGGGTCTGCCAGGTCGGACCGGCATCTTCCCCCACCATCGAAGCCAACCCACCACCAGGTGGTGATCAGTTGACAGCTCCGCCCCTCTCTTCGCCTGAGTGTCCAAAACATGCGGCCGCAAATCCGATGACACGACTACAAAGTCGATCATCGAACTGCGGCCTAGGGTGTCCTGGTGCCAAGTGCACACATGGACACCCTTATGTTTGAACATGGTGTTCATTATAGAAAATCCGTGTCGAGCACAGAAGTCCAATAATAGAACACCGCTCGGGTTCAGATCGGGGGGGCCGTTCCTCCCAATCACGCCCTTCCAGGTCTCACTGTCATTGCTTACGCGAGCATTGAAGTCACCCAGTAGAACGATGGCGTCCCCAAAAGGAGCGCTCTCCAGCACTTCCTCCAGGGACTCCAAGAAGGGTGGGTACTCTGAGCTGCCGTTTGGTGCATAGACACAAACAACAGTCAGGACCCGTCCCCCCACCCGAAGGCGGAGGGAGGCTACCCTCTCGTTCACCAGGGTGAACCCCAATGTGCAGGCGCCCAACCGGGGGGCAATAAGTATACCCACACCTGCTCGACGCCTCTCACCGTGGGCAACTCCAGAGTGGGAGAGAGTCCAGCCCCTCTCGAGAGGGCTTGTACCGGAACCCAAACTGTGCGCGGTGGCAAGTCCGACTATATGTAGTCGGAACTTTTCTGCCTCGCACACCACCTCGGGCTCCTTTCCAGCCAGAGAGATGCCATTCCTTGTCCCAAGAGCCAGCTTCTGCAGCCGGATATCAAATCGCCAAGGTCCCTGCCTTTGGCCGCCGCCCAGCTTGCACTGCACCCGACCCCTTTGGCCCCTCCCACAGGTGGTGAGCCCATGGGAAGGGGGACCCACGTTTCCTTTTCGGGCTGTGCCCGGCCGGGCCCCATGGGCGTAGGCCCGGCCACCAGATGCTCGCCTTCAACCCCCGCCTCCAGGCCTGGCTCCAGAGGGGGGCCCCGGTGACCCGCGTCCGGGCAAGGGAAAACGAGATCCATTTACTTTTTTCGTCATAAGGGGCTCGTGTGAGCCGTGCTTTGTCTGGCCCCTCACCTAGGACCCGTTTGCCATGGGTGACCCTACCAGGGGCATGAAGCCCCAGACAACATGGCTCCTAGGATCATAGGGGCACGCAAACCCCTCCACCACGATAAGGTGACGACTCACGGAGGAGCCTGGAATGTGCGCACACTAATGGACAGTGTAACCAGAGATAGGCCGGAGAGGAGAACCGTCATCATTGCCAGGGAACTGAGAAGATGCCGGATTGACATAGCTGCTCTTTCAGAAACCCGACGGGCAGAGGAAGGTCATCTGAAGGAGGAAAAGGGTGGATACACTCTCTTCTGGAAAAGAAGGTCCACAGATGAGCCTAGGATCCATGGGGTTGGTTTTGCCAACAAGAACCAACTGATCAGTCAGCTCTCTGAACTCCCTGTGGGAATCAGTGAGCGCCTGATGACCCTCCGTCTGGTGCTGGCCAACAACCAGACGACAACAGTTCTTAGTGCTTATGCACCTACCCTCGTTTCCGATGAGGAAGAAAAAGAGACCTTCTATGCCTGTCTGGATGAGGTATTGTCAAAAATCCCCAAGGAGGACAAGATCATTATGTTGGGAGATTTCAATGCCAGAGTGGGCCATGACCACCACCTTTAGAAGGGCACCATTGGAAAGGAAGGCATTGGAAACATCAACTCCAACGGGTTTTGCGTCTTAGCAAATGTGCTCAATACGACCTTACCATCACCAATACCATATTTTGCCGGAAGAACAAACTCAAGGATTCGTGGAGACACCCTCACTCTAAACCAATGGTTCCCAAACTTTTGCAGGCTGGCGCCCCCTTGGCTCCCCAGTGAATTCCTAGCGCCCCCCCACCCCCACACACACAGACACATATGGAAACAAACACCTCTTTCTTGATATTGCTATGCTGCAATTTGAAAAGAGAAAGGTTAAACACAAATGTGTATTTCACAAATAAAACCCAATTTAGTAAACCAATTTATTTTTTAGCAGTTTTAACTGTTTCAGCAACATAGAATGGTAAATAAACATTCCACCAGTAACCTTCATTGTCTCACACTTAATATTAATGGGATGGATGTGCTTGGTGCAGGGACATAAGCTTCTCAACATCAGGCTGGAACTCACTAAGAAGAAGTCGTAGATCCCCGCGGTCAGTAATTTTCAGTCGGTTTCTTTGCTTGGAAAGAAGCAAGGCAACTGCACTGAAGCCCTGTTCTACTAAATATGATGTTGGGAAGGCAATAAAGTACATCTTGACCTTGTTCCACAGCACTTGATAGCAGTCAGAGATTTTTTTTTTGTAACCAAAAATCTTGATATGACTTTTTGAGCGGCGTGTGGTAACCGGACCTTGATGCGTCATCCACTGACTCGTCCTGCTGCACGTGTTGTGTACAAATCGTCAAACAAACGTTCAAACTTCTGACTTCGACTTCGGACTGCCGCCCCCCTACCGCCCCTTTCTTACTCACCGCCCCCCCAGATCTTTCCACCGCCCCCAGGGGGGCGGTACCGCCCACTTTGGGAACCACTGCTCTAAACAATGGCATCTTATTGACTATGTCATTGTCAGAGCCAGGGATCAACGCGACGTGAGCATCACAAAAGCCTTGATGGATTCAGAGGCCTGCTGGATGTTTCACGGCCTGATACGATCCACGATGTCCATCAGACTCAAGAGGAAAAGGAGACTCCAAAAGAAGCAGAAAACCTTGAGAGCCTGAACGAAACTGCCACCCTGCAGCTGTTTCAGGCCTCTCTTGAAGAAAGCCTCAATCAGGAATACCCTGAGGACATTGAAGAACACTGGAGCCTGCTCAAGTCTTCCATCCTTGATACCTGCAGTGCCACTCTCGGGTACAAGTCCAGAAAGCATCAGGACTGGTTTGATGAGAACGACACAGAGACAGAACAGCTCATCTCCAAGAAAAGGAAACCTTTCGCGTCTGGCAAAACGACATCACCTGCAAAGTAATGAGACGGGCTCACTCTCGAGCCAAGGCTAACGTCCAGAGCCTGGTGAGGCAGATTAACAACTCCTGGTGGACAGAAAGGGTACTGGAAATCCAGAGTTTGGCAGACTCTGGAGACACCAGAGGCTTTTTCAGCGCTACTAAGGCTGTCTACGGCCCAAGCCATCGTGGCCAAAAAAACCTACGCTCTAAGGACGGGCAGGAGCTGTTGAAGGACAATGAGTCCATAAACAACCGGTGGAGAGAGCACTTTCAGGAACTCCTCAACTGTGACAGTACAGCTCAGTCAGATTTCCTCAGTCACATCCCTCAGAGTCCCATCAGGGAAGACATGGGTGAACCTCTCACTTTAGCAGAGGTCTAAGATGCCATCAGGAGCCTGAAGAACAACAATGCCTCTGGGCCAGATGGGGTCCCAGCTGAGGTCCTAAAGGAAGGTGGACCAGAGCTCCAGCGTCACCTCCATGCCCTCCTTATGAAGGTGTCAAGATCTGTCACAGTTTGTTTCCTTGTTTTAAAGTCTTAGTTTCGGTTCGCATGTCTGTGTGCTTGCCCCTCCCCTCCTGTGTCTGCTCACAATCTATGTAATCGCCGTCACCTGCCTCTCGTTACCTGTCATGTATTTAAGTCCTGTCTGCGTGTCACTCCCTGTCGGATTGTTCTCGTTTCTCGTCTCATGTCTTCTTTTTTCTAGTCTCCAGTCTGTTCTGTTCTAGTCTTTCTGTTCAGTTATTCCCATCCCTAGTCGAGCATCTATAGTTTGCCTTTTCAGTTCTTCAATAAACCCTGGTCCAAGCTGCATTTGGTCGCCCTGCTCCATTCACTTCATGACAGAAGATAAGATAAGATAAGAGGAACTTTATTAATCTCACGTGTGAGAAACTGCATGTAACAACAGCTCGATTTACAGGAAGGTACAAGTTGGGGGATAAAGGTGCAAAAAGAGACTTCTGGACCGTAGTCCTCCGGCATTAAAAATAGAATACAATATAAAAAGAAAAATATGGAAAAATAACAGCAATAACAGAAGGTCTGGGAAAAAGAAGTACTCCCCTCTAAGCACAGGGACGCTCTGATAGGGACCATTTTCAAGAGAGGGGACAAAGCGGATTGCGGAAACTATAGGAGCATCTCACTCCTTTCAACAGTTGGCAAAGTACTTGCTCGTGTTCTTGCCAATCGCCTACTGCCACTGTCTGAGGAAGTTCTCCCAGGATCGCAGTGCGGTTTTCGTCCATCTAGAGGCACTGCAGACATGATTTTAACAGCACGCCAACTCCAGGAGAAATGCCGTAAGACTAAACAACCTTTGTTCATGGCTTTCATAGACCTGACAAAGGCCTTTGACATGGTGGATCGCCAGGCCCTATGGAGCATCCTTCTGAGGTATGGTTGCCCAGATAAATACATCAGAATACTTTGATTATTACATGACGGAATGACAGCCACAGTTCTCAACAACAGCTCCTTGACTGAGCCAGGGGTCAAGCAGGAATGCATCATTGCACCACTCTGATGGACAGGACATCTCATCTGCATGGCTGACACCCGCCTCCCCAAACAGATGTTATACTCCCAGCTGGAGAGAGGTCCGCGAGCCCCAGGAGGGCAAAAGAAACATTTCAAGGACAGCCTCAAGACCAATCTCAAGAAACTCCAAATAACCTCTCAGGACTGGGAGTGCATTGCCTTGAACAGGAACAGCTGGAGGGCAGCAGTGCAAGAAGGTGTAGCGCATCACGAAAAGGAACTCCACTGTGTCGCAGAAACCAAACGACAACTCCGTAAGGAAAGACAAAAACAGGCTCCAGCACGACCACAACCCACCACCACTTTCCCCTGCCCACACTGCACAAAAAAATGTGGATCCCAGATTGGCCTCTACGCCCACCTGCGGACCCACAAATAGATGACCCCGAGAAGAAGACCGTCATACTCGTCCCGAGTGACCGCCGATGATGATGATGGTGTGTGTGTGTGCGTGTGTGTGTGTGTGTGTGTGCGTGCGTGTGTGTATGTGTGTATGTTGCATGTGTGTGTTAATGAGGTATGAAATAACCAGTAGCCAATTGAATAAGCTATCCTTTTGAGTCCATATACTTGTAAATCTGACTCAGTGCCTCACTAACCATGAACCTCACCGCCCGTCACTGAGATAGGGCATTATTTGACAGACACCTCTTACTGTTGATCTTAACGGTGTACAATTTGAAAGAGTTCTAAACGAGTGAATCCTCCAACGAATAGAAATGTAAAAGCTGTTCTCTCCGCGTTTGCTAAAGATGAAGGGAAGCGAGAGAAAGAAAAGGCGCAGACGACGGCGAAGAGCAGTGTAAAAGTAATGCATCATATATAATCTCAAATATGAGCTGTGTAAGCACAGAGTCAAGATGCGTCTCCGCCGAGCGACCGCACATAAAGGTTAAAAACGAGTCGCTCTCAACCCCACTCTCACCTTCAATTACCCGCCACTGACACATTACAGGCACACAAAATGGCTGACATTAGCCATAATCACCCTCCATTCAGCTAATGCTAAGCTGAATGAGATAGCATGATAGCATAGTAATTGCTCAATTGGGCGAGGGGGGGATTTGGGGGGGTTAGGGTTATTATGAAATTAAAGTAAGTAAATTGAAGTCCGGGTGGGGGGTGGACGCTGGGCTTTAGTGGTGGGAAGGAAACCAGTACAAATACTTTGTTCACATACTTGGTCAATTTGAGGCGCTACTTTAGAACTGCACTGCATTTTTCTTTACAGTTGAACACATTTATGAAGTCAATAACTTATTTCTAACCACCACACAATTTATAGTAAAGTACATTGCAAAAGGCCAGAGGCGGGCCAATGAGTAGCATTGACAGCGGCAGTGTTGCAACCTTTCAAGCAACGCATATTTGAACACAAACACGTGTCAACAGACATGGATTCCTTATCTTCTTCAAAAACAAGACATTTTACTGCAGTTGTAGTAGCTAGCTTTTGGCATTTGTGAAACTCTTCTTTGTTTGTGTCTGCATGACTGCATGAGAGCACCGAGCATGAGGCAGAGCTGGAACAAACTGGCAAGCTGATTGATCCTTTGCACTCGCTTTGTTATCGTTGTACAACGTCTTTTGTGTGTATCCAATCACATTTTGGAGGTAGCTTTCCTTTGTGTGCCAAACGATCCGTTTTCCAAACGTAGGCACTAAAGGTCAAAAGCCGTCAGAAAATCCAACACTCAAGAAAATAATCTTTATAGAAAGGAAAGCAAGAGAGAGGGCCTGGACTCGTTCCAACGAGCTCTTCTTTTCTGGAATTTTCTTCTGCTCGTGTGACTTTGTGCCGCGAAAAAGCTAAGACGGGCCGAGCCGTCCTTACGGCAACACAATAAGCTGACGAAGGCGCAGAACGAGGAAGACGCATCGAAGGAAATTGATTATGGGCGCGAGACGTGTTTGCACATATAACAGATGCAACAACGCGCCGTCCTTCATCTTGATCCGCGGGATTTGCATGGAATCAGCATTAACACCCTCCTGTGCAAAACCCTGGCACCCATCCTGTTTATCACTGCGGAAAACGTTGGCGCGTCCTCGAGCTTTCCCGCCGAGGATTCGCGCCATTGTTGTGTGGCCAATCGGGCCCAGAACAACACCTGAGCCAAGCACAAAGACGGGGCAGCTGCAACTCGACGCACACACACAACACACACGCACGCACGTACGCACGCACACACACACACGCATGTACACACAGACACACACACGCACACACACACACACAAACCATATATAGGCTACGGCAAACACACATAAAACATACGCACAACACACACTTGCCCCCAGCACACGCAAAACAGACACCAACACACGCACTTACGCTTAAACCCCCTCCCCCGCCCACACGCGTACAGCTAAATCCCAGCACGCTCGGCATGTCGGATTCAGCAGAGCTCCTTCGTGCCGCCTCTGATACGTCAACGTGCGCGCGTCTTTCTCTTTGTCGTCAATGAACTTCCTCCTCGCGCTTGCCCCATTTTTTGCAAACCACTCAAACTTGGAAAAATACAGTATATTGGAAGAAAACTGTTTTCAACACTTTGTCCATGACAAAATAGACACATGAATTACACTGAAGTGACTAACCCTATGTAGTTGCTCATACAGACATAGTTAAATGGAATTGAAATGAATGAAAGTTTCTTTATCTGTCAGACCAAGCATGATCTGAAGAGCCATCGTGCGCTGGCCCGCCTGAGGGTAATAGAAGGCATACGAGTGCACGTCAGCTCCTCACAGAGGATAAAGAACACGGGTGTGAGTATGCTACTGTGACGTGGAATGGTTTTGCGTTCAGACACAAAGAATGCTAATGCTGATGCTGAGGTGACTCACCCAGAGATGCAGTAGCAGGTGCAGGCTCTTTGGACACTGGAAAACACCACAATAATTAGCACCGCAATAATCAATGACCGTGACAAGCAAGGAGATACGACGCCATCGACTACATTTGATTTTTCCTCGATCGTGCGTAAGAACAGTTGAATGAGTAACTTCCAGTAGCACGAGTTTCAAGCCCGCTCTGCTAAATTTGCACTGCAGTTAACAAATATCACAGCAAAAAGGCAACGTCGGTGGAATGCAAGTTTTGGAGCGCTTGTCTCCGCACCCAAGGAGAAAACCTCCATCTCTAGTTTGTAGTGGAGTCTTCTTAAAGTTTTTCAACCCTGATAATTGCATGAAATGAGTAACAGTAAATATTGAGCCGTCGATCCATTTGTGCTGGAGCTTGAAATTCTTTTTTACGTCTGAGATTTTTTTTCCATCTTCAGATCTTATCCTTGAAACAAATGATCTTTTCTTTGATGTTTTCCCCCAAAAATGTTCAAAGGCCTGGTAGGTGAGCCATCATGCAAATCTCCACCTCCAATGTCTCAACGTGGAGGAAAAACACTTTTGGGAAATGCGTGCGTGTATGCGTACCTGAGTAGTAGGAATTGAGCAGGGATTTGCTCTGCAGCGTCTTGCTTGTCTGCATGGAGAAGGAGCAGGAAGAGGGGGAGGCTGAAGGGGAGGATGAGGAAGGGCATGTGAAGAGCAGGCAAGATGGAAAACGGCGGCAGTAGGAAGCAAGTTGAGGAAGCAGAAAAAGGGGGAAAAAGAGATAAGGCCTCAGTAAGCTCATAGGCGAAAAGCATCATAGAACACCTTGAAAGGGGAAAAAAATAGAAAGAGGCATCAATTGTCCATACGCAAAGCAAGCAGGAAGTAGGCGTTGACACTAATGGCAGCCGCTGACAAATATTACAATTTAAAAGCAAACAGGGCTCAGTAAGCTCATAGGCAAAAAGCATCATAGAACACCTTGAAAGGGGAAAAATTAGAAAGAGGCATCAACTCCCCCCACCCCCATATGCAAAGCAAACAGCAAGCAGACGTTGGCAAAAATGGCAGCCGCCGACAAATATTACAATTCAAAACCAAACACGCAGACTTCAACCAGCCAACTGTCATGGCTCATCCCCAGTCATTCTATTATGTGTATATCTCATCATAGTTTCCATTTGTGTCTCTGTGTACTCGAACCGCCCCCCCCCCCCCCCTCCTGTGTCGGCCCATGAGCAGTGTAATCACCCTCAGCTGCCTCGCGTTACTGTCGCGTATTTAAGTTCTGTCTACCTCTCACTCCCCTGTCGGATTGTTCTCGTCTAGTCTCTTGTCTCGTCGTTCTAGTTTCTAGTCTCTCGTTTTTCTGTTCTTGTCTCTCGTCCTTCTGTCTTCTGTTATTGTCTCTCAGTTTCAGTTAGTTTAGTTTTAGTGCCTGTGTCAGGAAGTCATGTTAGTTTGCCCGTTCCGGTTTGTCTGTTCCCCTTCATCCTCCCTTCCAACTCACTTTCCCCTCAATAAACCCTGGTCCAAGCTGCATTTGGTCGCCCTGCCCCATCCTAAACGTGACACCAACGCGACAACAGCAAAAAGGCTTTTCTTCTCCCAACTTTGCGCAGGCAGGGCTGCACCTTTGAACACCACTTCAAATCAAATGTCCAAATGTCAGTTATGTGCTCCTTCCTCCGGGCTGCCGCCGCATTTTGGACCGTCGCTTGAGGGAGGACCGTCTGACATCAAAATAAAGCGCACGGCAAAAGCGTAGAGGCCCCAAAATGGAACCCTTGGCAAGGGATCTTTGCACGCGGCCTCATTCGGAACCCAACTTTAAAGGTCAAGCAAAGGGACACACGGGCGCATGCAACGACCCGTCGATGACGGGTGTACACCAAGAAGTGAGACAAAGTACTCTTTCTCCTTCTTGCTTGACTTCTTTCTTTCTTTTGCTCTTCTCTACTAACCTTGGCTTTCAATGGCTAAGCACTCCCGAAAGGCCAGTGTGACATTTTCAAGAGAGAAATGCCCTCCTAATTATGACACACACGCACACACACTCAACATACACACAGTGTGCGTGCGTGATCATCACAGCAGAGAGAAGTCGAAAAAGCACCGATGGATGATTTTGACTTTTGGTCATGGTAACGCTACATAAAAAGTATTGTAGTGAAAAGTGAACAAAATGGGTCGTTTGGACAAAAATATCAGGACACATTTGTGAAATGGAAAGATGAAGCATTTCGACACAACTCTTGGGCCACTTCCAAGACACAACCCGGCCAATGTATTGGTGCGGCACCGGGCATGAAAAAGGGGAGCCAGGACACAAGACCGGGGGACTCCACTTTGAGGGCACGCGTGGTAATACCGTTTTTTTCCGTGTATAGTGCGCCCCCATGTATAGTACGCACCCCTAAAAATGGCATGCTGATGCTGGAAAAAAGCTTGTACCCATGTATAATACGCACCCAATTTTTATGATTTTTTTTTAAAAAAATTTTTAATTTTTTTTTTTTTTTTTTTAAGTCCCAATGATCGTCACACACGCAGGGAGGCAATGGGTCCCATTTTTATAGTCTTTGGTATGGTCTTAACTAGGCTGGATGTCATTTTTTTTGTTGGCGTTGATTTCTCCGACTGCCCCTAAACGCACCACCGCGCTCCGTGCGCGCACGGGACAGCAAACGAGCAGGTGATCGAGCAAGCCTTGTCTGATACGAGAGCATTGCGGTCGCATGGAGCGTGTTTGAAGTGAACAGCAGAGACGAAAGGAACAAGGCAAAGTGTTGTGAAATAAAATATTACCTGTAATACGGATTTAGGTAGAGAACTGAACTCTCACTCTTTATATAGCTGACGTGTCTTGCGCATCCATTCTGCGCATCTGTAATGGCGGCCTCCGTATGATATCCGGTTTGCGTGTGTGCGCGTGTGCGTGTGCGTGTGTGCGCGTGTGTGCGAGAGCGAGAGAGAGCGAGAGAGAGAGCGCAAGAGAGAACTCTCAACCGTAGCACGCCGCCGACCGCCCAACTGCACCGCGCTGGTAGCATTATTGTGACAGAGCCGTCGCTGAAATTTAGAAGATATTTTTAAAGTCCTGATGTACTTTCTAAAATTTAAGTGGACCTCAGTGCGCACTGCGCAGGGAGCTTAATTTGGTGCAGCGCGCCGGGCGCTCACTGTCGCATTGCTTAAAGAGCGCCTTTGTGTTTTAGGATGAACAGCAGAGACCAAAGGAACAAGGCAAAGTGTTGTGAAATAAAATTTTACCTGTAATACGCATTTTGTTATTTGCTGATTGAAACTGCTAATTAAACTGTGAATTGAAACTAATAGGAAGAAAACAACTCTCGCTCTTAATATAGCTGACGTGTCTTGCGCATCTGTTCTGCGCATCTGTAATGGCGGCCTCCGTATGACGTCCGGTCCGCGATGGAGATTAAAAACAAACAATATTTGACAATAACACACCCTCAAGGATTGCACCATCGCATCAAACGATGTGTCGTCAATTATGTATTTTACTGACTAAGTGTGTTGGCCAGGATGGCTGAATGCGATGCGCGATTGACAACAAACAAGAAGAAAGGTGAGTTTTATTTCGGGGGAGATTTGTCATGTCTCGTCCCCAGTTTTGCTATGTGTCTAGGTTGCCATAGTTTCTGTTCGCGTCGCCCCTCTCTTCCTGTGTCACCTCAATCGATGTAACGTGTTTTGTATCTAAGTCCTGTCTGCCCCTCGCTCACCGTTGGATCATTGCATGTGTTACTGTCATTCTGTTCCTGTCTTTGGTAATGTCACCCTGTCTTTTTGTTCCACGACTTTGTCGGTCAGTCCTGTTGTTGGTTTTGTTGTACCATGACTTTCTTTAAAAAAAAAAAAAAAAATTTAAAAAAAAAAAAATTAAAAATTTTTTTTCTTTGTACCCATGTATAATACGCACCCCAGATTTTAGGACAATAAATTAGGTAAATTTCGCGCACTATACACGGAAAAAAACGGTACTCAAACAGATGCAACTCGAAAAGCGCCTCGTCATCGAGATGGTGCCGGTAACGAGGACTCGAGCAGAGAGCGACAATTGGACCGTAAGCTCACCGAACCCGTTGAGGTCCTGGCTGGAGGTGGCGAAGGGGTCGTCCTTGTGCAGAGTGCTGACTTTGCCGGCGCAGTTGTCGGCCGTGTGGACCGGGCCCATCTCCCTCTGCTGAGTGGAACTGCTTGCCGTCTCCTTGTGCTTCTTGGCCAACTTCCTGTTGGTAGAAAGCACACAAGGCAGGAAAGAGGGTCACAACACAGCGCAACGTCCCAATCGTGGCGAGACTTGGCTTTGGCCTTGCTAAGCGGGGAAAGCAGGGATGATGGCAACAAGGAGGAGGTCAAAATAATGGAGAAAGAAGAAAGGAATAGCTCGATCACACGTACGCACGCCTGCAAGCACGCACGCCTGCAAGCACGCACGCATGGACGCACGCACGCATGGACGCACGCACGCATGGACGCACGCACGCATGGACGCACGCACGCATGGACGCACGCACGCATGGACGCACGCACGCATGGACGCACGGCCAAATTGGGAAGTGGCAATGAGCGCCGCTTCCTCCTTTTCTACCACTGTGGGAATTACGGATGACTTTGTGCCCCCGGAGTGTGAGTTGCGAGCCTCTTGTCAGCTTCTTCGTCCCCGTCAGGCGCCATGTTGTCCGGCAAGCCGGATGAGATGAAACGAGGCCATTTTGGGGAAAGCAAAAAGACAGCCTCTTAATTGGCGCTCCCGAAGGCTTGGCGTAGCTAAAAAGCTCCGGGTTCAAATCGTGCCAACGTCTTTGCGTTCTTTTTTGTCACAAGGATTGATGAGGAGACTAAACAATGTTCTGAAAGCTCAATGACAAACACGTGTCTGCCGTATTTCAAAGCGGCTGAATTTTTAAACAGTCACAAGGCTCCGAGAATAAGGCCGAGCCTCACAGTCATCCCTTGACTGTCTTGTCAGTCACAATCATAAAAAAAGAAAGAAAGAAAGAAAGAAAGAAAAGAGGTGAAAATCTTTGAGCAGGCGCCAGATAAAATCCTTCTTCATCTTTGACATTTTTCGCTCGTTGACGATAATCTCAATGAGACGCGGGTGCTGTCAAGAGCACGCGCGTTGGACCGCATGATGACGTCATCCCACGGAGTGTGGCGCCGCTCCCTTGTTTTGTTTCAGCGCATGTGAAAGTGACGGCTTGTGACGGCTCATAATGGCCAAGTTTGGAGTTCAAAAGTCCCAAGGCCAAAGTCAGTAAATCTGTCTTGACGTGTGGCTAGCGTCATTTTGGTCTGGGCGGCCCAGTTCCAGGAAAGCTTGTCTTTGGAACAAATTCTGTAGAAGCGTCTGAGTTTGGTTGCTTCATTTCCGTCCAATTTGCCAGTCGTGCCCTTTTTGCGACCACTCTGGGACTTTCCATTCACTGACGGAGAGGTGTTGATAATTTTCTCCATGGAGTCCAAATACAGATGGGATGTTCAACACGCGCACACACACACGCACACACACACGCACACACACACGCACACACACACACACACACACACACACACACACACACACACAGTTTGTCCGTGTTTTAGGTGTGTTGGAAGAGGAAGTGCAAATGTATTGCATACGTGTCTTTTGGTGTCTGGCAAAGTGTAAGGCGGGAACCAGAGAAAGGTTAAGCGTGTCAGGTCATGGTGCATTTACTTACAGGTAATAAGAGTAGGAATAAGCATGTCTTCTGAAGCGTGGTGGAGGGGAAGGCCCGTGATGAGAAAAGAAGAAGGAAGACAAGGCACAACCCAGAAGAAGGACAAACACAACCAGTCAATTGATTAGTGCATGGCAAGGAAGCGCACCTTGTGGATCATCATCATCATGACTATCAACATTATCAATATTGCTTGGACTTTTAGTTGTGCTTTTTTTCCTTTTGCTCATTAGTTCCTATTTAGTTATTGTGTGAAGGCGAAGGCCTTCACACATATGTTATTCTACTCCATTCACTTTATTATTATTGTGTGAAGGCGAAGGCCTTCACACATATGTTATTCTACACCATTCTCTATTATTATTGTGTGAAGGCGAAGGCCTTCACACATATGTTATTCTACACCATTCTCTATTATTATTATTGTGTGAAGGCGATGGCCTTCACACATATGTTATTCTACTCCATTTACTTTATTATTATTATTATTATTATTATTCTATTTTATTCCCGCCACTTTTTTGTCCCGTTTCATCTTTCACATAATTCATCCGATTCACTCCATTCCACTTTTCACGTATTCCAAATATTCACGACATGAGCGCTTGTATTTTTCTCATTCCGAAAATTTTCCGATTCCGCAAAATTCCCAAAATTCCGACAAATTTTTCCCCATCCATTCTTAATGGCACATTCGACATTTCACAAAATTTCGTTTTTCACCTCTAACTTCTACATTTTTCAACCGATTCAACCCATTCCAACTGTTCATCTTTTGCCTACCTATTCCACAACTTCCCATTTACTAAAAATTCCAAATTTTCAAATTTGAAATTCAACCAAAATTCTCTCTAATTCCGTTATTCCACTCTAATTTCTACATTTTTCAACCGATTCAACCCATTCCAACTTTCAACTGTTCATCTTTTGCCTACCTATTCCACAACTTCCCACTTACCAAAAATTCCAAATTCTCAAATTTGAAATTCAACCAAAATTCTCTAAAATTTCGTTTTTCTACTCTAATTTCTACATTTTTCGACCGATTCAACCCATTCCAAATGCATTCACCTTATGCTTCCCACATTCACTCCCATTCACCCCCACTTCCACTACGCTTACACATTCAACCCTTGACCCCCAATTCCAGTGTGGCGGCCATCTTGGATTGACCCTCAAGTGCCCCCAATGAACCCAAAATGAACCGGAAGTGCCCCAAATCAAACCGAAAGTGACCCCAAATAGACCGGAAGTGACCTCAGGTAAACCGGAAGTGACCCCAAATCAAACCGGAAGTGACCCCAAACGTACCGGAAGTGACCTTTTTAGACCGGAAATGACCCCTAATAAACAGGAAGTGACCTCAGACGAACCGGAAGTGACCCAAATTAAACCGGAAGTGACCCAAATAAACCGGAAGTGACCCCAAATAGACCGGAAGTGACCTCTGGTAAACCGGAAGTGACCCTAAATCAAACCGGAAGTGACCCCAAATGAACCGGAAGTGACCTTTTTAGACCGGAAGTGACCCCTAATAAACCGGAAGTGACCTCAGACGAACCGGAAGTGACCCAAATTAAACCGGAAGTGACCCAAATAAACCGGAAGTGACCCCAAATAGACCGGAAGTGACCCGAATCAAACCGGAAGTGACCTTATTTCAACACTGAGTGGCCCAAATAGCTACATTTGCGCTAACTTTTTCGTTTTTTGTCTGATTTAACCCGTTTCAACATTTTTACCCCAAAAGTGAATCTCCTGAGGCCGTTTTTTTTGTTTTGTTCCAAATTTAGAAAGATTTTGGCGCAATTGCTTTTTTTTATTTTCCCATTCATTCTCTATGGGGATTCAACATTTGCTCTAACTTCTACATTTTTTAACTGATTCAACCCGTTCCAACTTTCAACTGTACATCTTTTGCCTACCTATTCCACAACTTCCCACTTACCAAAAATTCCAAATTCGAAATTCAACCAAATTCTCCAAAATTTCGTTTTTCTACTCTAATTTCTACATTTTTCAACCGATTCAACCCATTCCAACTTTCAACTGTTCATCTTTTGCCTACCTATTCCACAACTTCCCACTTACCAAATATTCCAAACTTTCAATTTTGAAATTCACCACAAATTCTCCAAATATTCTACATTTCTCAAGTAATTCAACACGTTTCAACATCATTCGGCAGCATTCCCCGAAAAAGTTATTCATACATTTCGCCTTCACACGCAATTTCTCCAGAAATTGCAAAATTCTAGTTATTATTATTATTCTCTTTTATTCTCCACACTTTTTTGTCCAGTTTCATCTTCCGCATAATTCATCCGATTCACTCCATTCCACTTTTCACGTATTCCAAATATTCACGCGATGAGCGCTTCCATTTTTCTCGTTCCGAAAATTTTCCGTTTCCGCAAAATTCCCCAAATTCCGACAAATTTTTCCCCATTCATTCTCAATGGCACATTCGACATTTCACATTTACGTCGTTCCAATTTGAAATTCACATCATTCAGCACATTCTAATCACATTCGGAAGGATTCTCGACATTCCCAAAATTCCCAAATTCGAAAATTTCTCGTTTTCACGTTAAAAATTCCGACAAATTTTCACAAAATTTCGTTTTTCACCTCTAACTTCTACATTTTTCAACCGATTCAACTCGTTCCAACTTTCAACTGTTCATCTTTTGCCTACCTATTCCACAACGTCCCACTTACCAAAAACTTCACATCTTTTATTTTGAAATTCAACCAAAATTCTCTAAAATTTCGTTTTTCTACTCTAATTTCTACATTTTTCAACCGATTCAACCCATTCCAACTTTCAACTGTTCATTATTTTTCTACTGATTCCACAACTTCCCACTTACCAAAAGCTTCACATCTTTTATTTTGAAATTCACACCCAATTCCTTTTCCCTTCTCATTTCTACATTTTTCAACCGATTCAACCCATTCCAACTTTCAACTGTTCATCATTTTTACCTATTCCACAACTTCCCACGTCCCAAAAACTTCACATCTTTTATTTTGAAATTCCCACCCAATTCCTTTTTCCCTTCTCATTTCTACATTTTTCAACCGATTCAACCCATTCCAACTTTCCTATTCCTAAACCGGAAGTGACCCCAAATCAAACCGGAAGTGACCCCAAATGAACCTTAAGTGACCTTTTTAGACCGGAAATGACCCCAAATAAACCGGAAGTGACCTCAGCTAAACCGGAAGTGACCCCAAATCAAACCGGAAGTGACCCCAAATGTACCGGAAGTGACCTTTTAAGACCGGAAATGACCCCTGATAAACCGGAAGTGACCTCAGACGAACCGGAAGTGACCCAAATTAAACCGGAAGTGACCCAAATCAAACCGGAAGTGACCCCAAATGTACCGGAAGTGACCTTTTTAGACCGGAAATGACCCCTGATAAACCGGAAGTGACCTCAGACGAACCGGAAGTGACCCAAATAAACCGGAAGTGACCTCAGGTAAACCGGAAGTGACCCCAAATAAACCAGAAGTGACCTTTTTTAGCCGGAAATGACCCCAAATAAACCGGAAGTGACCTCCGCTAAACCGGAAGTGACCTATATTAAACCGGAAGTGAGCCAAATAAACCGGAAGTGACCCAAATAAGACCGGAAATTACCCGAATCAAACCGGAAGTGACCTTATTTCAACACTAAGTGCCCCAAATAGCAACATTTGCGCTAACTTTTTCGTTTTTTGTCCGATTTAACCCGTTTCAACATTTTTACCCCAAAAGTGAACCTCCTGAGGCCGTTTTTTTTGTTTTGTTCCAAATTTAGACAGATTTTGGCGCAATTGCTTTTTTTTATTTTCCCATTCATTCTCTATGGGGATTCAACATTTGCTCTAACTTCTACATTTTTTAACTGATTCAACCCGTTCCAACTTTCAACTGTTCATCTTTTGCCTACCTATTCCACAACTTCCCACTTACCAACAATTCCAAATTTAAAATTCAACCAAATTCTCCAAAATTTCGTTTTTCTACTCTAACTTCTACATTTTTCTACCGATTCAACCCATTCCAACTTTCAACTGTTCATCTTTTGCCTACCTATTCCACAACTTCCCACTTACAAAATATTCCAAACTTTCAATTTTGAAATTCACCACAAATTCTCCAAATATTCTACATTTCTCAAGTAATTCAACACGTTTCAACATCGTTCGGCAGCATTCCCCTAAAAAGTTATTCATACATTTCGCCTTCACACGCAATTTCTCCAGAAATTGCAAAATTCTAGTTGTGTGAAGGCGAAGGCCTTCACACATTGTTATTCTACTTTATTATTATTTTTATTAAACAACTTATTCCTCCCACCTTTTTGACATCCAACTACTCCCACATGCTTCAACCGATTCACCTCGTTCAAACTTTCACACGTTCCAAAAATTCATGGCAAGCTTGCCACTTTTTTTCTCGTTCATAACATTTACCGTTTTTAAGTAATTAGCAAATTTGTGCCTTTTATTTCCCCATTCATTCTTAATGGCAATGTCAACCCGAGCCAGTTTCCTGTAGTGGGTTCGATTCCCACATTGGGCGTCATTATTTATTTTACTCTTTATTCTTCCCGCTTATCATTTTCAACGCTTATCATTTGTAACTAACATTCGCATTCAACATTCATTACATTAAGCAATTTCCACCACTTTAATTACGTATTCGCATTCAACAAACACATTCATTACATTAACCAATTTCAACCACGGCATAGTAAGGGACTCAATTAGCTCGTGGGAAACACAAGTGATTCCAGTACACGAGCATCATTCCCGAGTGGTATCAAAACCCGCGTCAGTTCGATTCCCACGTTGGGCGTCATTATTTATTTTACTCTTTATCCTTTCCCTTATCATTTTCAACGCTTATCATTTGTACCTTTTTTGTAACATTTGTAACATTTCATTTTTAACGCTTATCATTTGTACCTTTTTGTAACATGTATTTGTAACATTTTCCCATTTATTTCACAATTATTTCTTTCCCTTTTCATTCTTCCCTCTCATCATTTTTAACGCTTAACGTTTCTAAATTAACATCTGCCTTCGCCTTCACACGCAATTTCTTCCGAAATTGCAATTCTAGTTATTGTGTGAAGGCGAAGGCCTTCACACATATGTTATTCTACTCCATTTACTTTATTATTATTATTATTCTATTTTATTCCCGCCACTTTTTTGTCCCGCTTCTTCTTCCACAAAATTCATCCGATTCACTCCATTCCACTTTTCACGTATTCCAAATATTCACGACATGAGCGCTTGTATTTTTCTCATTCCGAAAATTTTCCGATTCCGCAAAATTCCCAAAATTCCGACAAATTTTTCCCCATCCATTCTTAATGGCACATTCCACATTTCACAAAATTTCGTTTTTCACCTCTAACTTCTACATTTTTCAACCGATTCAACCCATTCCAACTTTCAACTGTTCATCTTTTGCCTACCTATTCCACAACTTCCCACTTACCAAAAATTCCAAATTTTCAAATTTGAAATTCAACCAAAATTCTCTCAAATTCTGTTTTTCTACTCTAATTTCTACATTTTTCAACCGATTCAACCCATTCCAACTTTCAACTGTTCATCTTTTGCCTACCTATTCCACAACTTCCCACTTACCAAAAATTCCAAATTTTCAAATTTGAAATTCAACCAAAATTCTCCAAAATTCAGTTTTTCCACTCTAATTTCTACATTTTTCAACCGATTCAACCCATTCCAACTTTCAACTGTTCATCTTTTGCCTACCTATTCCACAACTTCCCACTTACCAAAAATTCCGAACTTTCACATTTGAAATTCAACCAAATTCTCCAAAATTTCGTTTTTCCACTCTAATTTCTACATTTTTCGACCGATTCAACCCATTCCACATTTATTCCCTTTATTCATCTTATGCTTACCACATTCACTCCCATTCACCCCCACTTCCACTATGCTTACACAATTCAACCCTTGACCCCCAATTCCAGTGTGGCGGCCATCTTGGATGACCCTGAAGTGCCACCAATGAACCCAGAATGAACCGGAAGTGCCCCAAATCAAACCGAAAGTGACCCCAAATAGACCGGAAGTGACCTCAGGTAAACCGGAAGTGACCCCAAATCAAACCGGAAGTGACCCCAAATGTACCGGAAGTGACCTTTTTAGACCGGAAATGACCCCTAATAAACCGGAAGTGACCTCAGACGAACCGGAAGTGACCCAAATTAAACCGGAAGTGACCCAAATAAACCGGAAGTGACCCCAAATAGACCGGAAGTGACCCCAAATAGACCGGAAGTGACCTCTGGTAAACCGGAAGTGACCCCAAATCAAACCGGAAGTGACCACAAATGAACCGGAAGTGACCTTTTTAGACCGGAAGTGACCCCAAATAAACCAGAAGTGACCTCAGCTAAACCGGAAGTGACCTGTTTTAAACCGGAAGTGACCCAAATAAACCGGAAGTGACCCAAATTAGACCGGAAATGACCCGAATCAAACCGGAAGTGACCTTATTTCAACACTAAGTGCCCCAAATAGCTACAATTGCTAACTTTTTCGTTTTTTGTCCGATTTAACCCGTTTCAACATTTTTACCCCAAAAGTGAACCTCTTGAGGCCGTTTTTTGTTTTTTTTCCAAATTTAGAAAGATTTTGGCGCAATTGCTTTTTTTATTTTCCCATTCATTCTCTATGGGGATTCAACATTTGCTCTAACTTCTATATTTTTCAACTGATTCAACCCGTTCCAACTTTCAACTGTACATCTTTTGCCTGCCTATTCCACAACTTCCCACTTACCAAAAATTCCAAATTCGAAATTCAACCAAATTCTCCAAAATTTCGTTTTTCTACTCTAATTTCTACATTTTTCAACCGATTCAACCCATTCCAACTTTCAGCTGTTCATCTTCTGCCTACCTATTCCACAACTTCCCACTTACCAAATATTCCAAACTTTCAATTTTGAAATTCACCACAAATTCTCCAAATATTCTACATTTCTCAAGTAATTCAACACGTTTCAACATCGTTCGGCAGCATTCCCCGAAAAAGTTATTCATACATTTCGCCTTCACACGCAATTTCTCCAGAAATTGCAAAATTCTAGTTATTATTATTCTTCTATTTTATTCTCCACACTTTTTCGACACGTTTCATCTTCCACATAATTCATCCGATTCACTCCATTCCACTTTTCACGTATTCCAAATATTCACGCGACGAGCGCTTCCATTTTTCTCGTTCCGAAAATTTACCGATTCCGCAAAATTCCCAAAATTCCGACAAATTTTTCCCCATTCATTCTTAATGGCACATTCTACATTTCACATTTACGTCGTTCCAATTTCAAATTCACATCATTCAACACATTCTAATCACATTCGGAAGGATTCTCGACATTCCCAAAATTCCCAAATTCGAAAATTTCACGTTTTCACGTTAAAAATTCCGACAAATTTTCACAAAATTTCGTTTTTCACCTCTAACTTCTACATTTTTCAACCGATTCAACTCGTTCAAACTTTCAACTGTTCATCCTTTGCCTACCTATTCCACAACGTCCCACTTACCAAAAACTTCACATCTTTTATTTTGAAATTCAACCAAAATTCTCTAAAATTTCGTTTTTCTACTCTAATTTCTACATTTTTCAACCGATTCAACCCATTCCAACTTTCAACTGTTCATTATTTTTCTACCGATTCCACAACTTCCCACTTACCAAAAGCTTCACATCTTTTATTTTGAAATTCACACCCAATTCCCTTTCCCTTCTCATTTCTACATTTTTCAACCGATTCAACCCATTCCAACTTTCAACTGTTCATCATTTTTCGACCTATTCCACAACTTCCCATTTACCAAAAACTTCACATCTTTTATTTTGAAATTCACACCCAATTCCCTTTTCCCTTCTCATTTCTACATTTTTCAACCGATTCAACCCATTCCAACTTTCAACTGTTCATCATTTTTCTACCTATTCCACAACTTCCCACTTACCAAAAATTTCACATCTTTTATTTTGAAATTCAACCAAGATTCTCTCAAATTCCGTTTTTGTACTCTAATTTCTACATTTTTCAACCGATTCAACCCATTCCAACTTTCAACTGTTCATCATGTTTCTACCTATTCCACAACTTCCCAAAAACTTCACATCTTTTATTTTGAAATTCACACCCAATTCCTTTTTCCCTTCTCATTTCTACATTTTTCAACCGATTCAACCCATTCCAACTTTCAACTGTTCATCATTTTTCTACCTATTCCACAACTTCCCACTTACCAAAAACTTCAATTCTTTTATTTTGAAATTCACACCTAATTCCCTTTTCCCTTCTCATTTCTACATTTTTCAACCGATTCAACCCATTCCAACTTTCAACTGTTCATCATTTTTCTACCTATTCCACAACTTCCCACTTACCAAAAACTTCACATCTTTTATTTTGAAATTCACACCCAATTCCCTTTTCCCTTCTCATTTCTACATTTTTCAACCGATTCAACCCATTCCAACTTTCAACTGTTCATCATTTTTCGACCTATTCCACAACTTCCCACTTACCAAAAACTTCACATCTTTTATTTTGAAATTCACACCCAATTCCCTTTTCCCTTCTCATTTCTACATTTTTCAACCGATTCAACCCATTCCAACTTTCAACTGTTCATCATTTTTCGACCTATTCCACAACTTCCCAAAACCTTCACATCTTTTATTTTGAAATTCACACCCAATTCCTTTTTCCCTTCTCATTTCTACATTTTTCAACCAATTCAACCCATTCCAACTTTCAACTGTTCATCATTTTTCGACCTATTCCACAACTTCCCACTTACCAAAAACTTCACATCTTTTATTTTGAAATTCGCCACAAATTCTCCAAATATTCTACATTTCTCAAGTAATTCAACACGTTTCAACATCGTTCGGCAGCATTCCCCGAAGAAGTTATTCATACATTTCGCCTTCACACGCAATTTCTCCAGAAATTGCAAAATTCTAGTTGTGTGAAGGCGAAGGCCTTCACACATTGATATTGTACTTTATTATTAAACAACTTATTCCTCCCACTTTTTTGACATCTAACTACTCCCACATGCTTCAACCGATTCACCTCGTTCAACCTTTCACACGTTCCAAAAATTCATGGCACGCTTGCCAGTATTTTTCGCGTTCATAACATTTACCGTTTTTAAGTAATTAGCAAATTTGTGCCTTTTATTTCCCCATTCATTCTTAATGGCAATGTCAACCCGAGCCAGTTTCCTGTAGTGGGTTCGATTCCCACATTGGGCGTCATTAATTATTTTACTCTTTATTCTTCCCGCTTATCATTTTCAACGCTTATCATTTGTAACTAACATTCGCATTCAACATTCATTACATTAAGCAATTTCCACCACTTTGATTACGTATTCGCATTCAACAAACACATTCATTACATTAACCAATTGCAACCTCGACATAGTAAGGGACTCAATTAGCTCGTGGGAAACACAAGTGATTCCAGTACACGAGCATCATTCCCGAGTGGTATCAAAACCCGCGTCAGTTCGATTCCCACATGGGGCGTCATTATTTATTTTACTCTTTATCCTTCCCGGTTATCATTTTCAACGGTTATCATTTGTAACTTTTGTCATTCGCATTCAACATTCATTACATTAAGCAATTTCCACCACTTTGATTACGCATTCGCATTCAACAAACACATTCATTACATTAACCAAATTCAACCAGCAAGAAGGAAGGATCCTCATTAGCTCAGTCGGAAACACAATGGAAATGTCAACCCGAGCCAGTTTCCTGTAGTGGGTTCGATTCCCACATTGGGAGTCATAAATTATTTTACTCTTTATTCTTCCCCCTTATCATTTTCAACGCTTATCATTTGTACCTTTTTTGTAACATTTGTAACGTTTCATTTTTAACGCTTATCATTTGTACCTTTTTGTAACATGTATTTGTAACATTTTCCCATTTATTTCACAATTATCTATTTTCCCTTTGTATTCTTCCCGCTCATCATTTTTAACGCTTAACGTTTGTAACTTAACATCTGCCTTCGCCTTCACACGCAATTTCTTCCGAAATTGCAATTCTAGTTGTGTGAAGGCGAAGGCCTTCACACATATGTTATTCTACTCCATTTACTTTATTATTATTATTCTTCTATTTTATTCTCCTCACTTTTTTGTCCCGTTTCATCTTTCACATAATTCATCCGATTCACTCCATTCCACTTTTCACGTATTCCAAATATTCAGGAAAGGGGTGCTTGTATTTTTCTCATTCCGAAAATTTTCCGATTCCGCAAAATTCCCAAAATTCCGACAAATTTTTCCCCATCCATTCTTAATGGCACATTCGACATTTCACAAAATTTCGTTTTTCACCTCTAACTTCTACATTTTTCAACCGATTCAACCCATTCCAACTTTCAACTGTTCATCTTTTGCCTACCTATTCCACAACTTCCCACTTACCAAAAATTCCAAATTTTCAAATTTGAAATTCAACCAAAATTCTCTCAAATTCCGTTATTCCACTCTAATTTCTACATTTTTCAACCGATTCAACCCGTTCCAACTTTCAACTGTTCATCTTTTGCTTACCTATTCCACAACTTCCCACTTACCAAAAATTCCAAATTCTCAAATTTGAAATTCAACCAAAATTCTTCTTTTTCTACTCTAATTTCTACATTTTTCGACCGATTCAACCCATTCCACATTTATTCCCCTTATTCACCTTATGCTTACCACATTCACTCCCATTCACCCCCACTTCCACTATGATTCCCACATTCACTCCCATTCACCCCCACTTCCACTATGCTTACACAATTCAACCCTTGACCCCCAATTCCAGTGTGGCGGCCATCTTGGATGACCCTGAAGTGCCACCAATGAACCCAGAATGAACCGGAAGTGCCCCAAATCAAACCGAAAGTGACCCCAAATAGACCGGAAGTGACCTCAGGTAAACCGGAAGTGACCCCAAATCAAACCGGAAGTGACCCCAAATGTACCGGAAGTGACCTTTTTAGACCGGAAATGACCCCTAATAAACCGGAAGTGACCTCAGACGAACCGGAAGTGACCCAAATTAAACCGGAAGTGACCCAAATAAACCGGAAGTGACCCCAAATAGACCGGAAGTGACCCCAAATAGACCGGAAGTTACCTCTGGTCAACCGAAAGTGACCCCAAATCAAACCGGAAGTGACCCCAAATGTACCAGAAGTTACCTTTTTAGACCGGAAATGACCCCAAATAAACCGGAAGTGATCTTAGACGAACCGGAAGTGACCCAAATTAAACCGGAAGTGACCCAAATAAACCGGAAGTGACCCCTAGTAGACCGGAAGTGACCCCAAATAGACCGGAAGTGACCTCTGGTAAACCGGAAGTGACCCCAAATCAAACCGGAAGTGACCCCAAATGTACCGGAAGTGACCTTTTTAGACCGGAAATGACCCCAAATAAACCGGAAGTGACCTCAGCTAAACCGGAAGTGACCTGTTTTAAACCGGAAGTGACCCAAATAAACCGGAAGTGACCCCAAATAGACCGGAAGTGACCCCAAATAGACCGGAAGTGACCTCTGGTAAACCGGAAGTGATCTAAAATGAACCGGAAGTGACCTTTTTAGACCGGAAATGACCCCAAATAAACCGGAAGTGACCTCAGCTTAACCGAAAGTGACCTGTTTTAAACCGGAAGTGACCCAAATAAACCGGAAGTGACCCAAATTAGACCGGAAATGACCCGAATCAAGCCGGAAGTGACCTTATTTCAACACTAAGTGCCCCAAATAGCTACATTTGCGCTAACGTCTTCGTTTTTTGTCCGATTTAACCCGTTTCAACATTTTTACCCCAAAAGTGAACCTCCTGAGGCCGTTTTTTTTTGTTTTGTTCCAAATTTAGAAAGATTTGGCGCAATTGCTTTTTTTTATTTTCTCATTCATTCTCTATGGGGATTCAACATTTGCTCTAACTTCTACATTTTTTAACTGATTCAACCCGTTCCAACTTTCAACTGTACATCTTTTGCCTACCTATTCCACAACTTCCCACTTACCAAAAATTCCAAATTTGAAATTCAACCAAATTCTCCAAAATTTCGTTTTTCTACTCTAATTTCTACATTTTTCAACCGATTCAACCCATTCCAACTTTCAGCTGTTCATCTTTTGCCTACCTATTCCACAACTTCCCACTTACCAAATATTCCAAACTTTCAGTTTTGAAATTCACCACAAATTCTCCAAATATTCTACATTTCTCAAGTAATTCAACACGTTTCAACATCGTTCGGCAGCATTCCCCGAAAAAGTTATTCATACATTTCGCCTTCACACGCAATTTCTCCAGAAATTGCAAAATTCTAGTTATTATATTTTATTCTCCTCACTTTTTTGTCCCGTTTCATCGTCCACATAATTCATCCGATTCACTCCATTCCACTTTTCACGTATTCCAAATATTCAGGAAAGGGTGGCTTCCATTTTTCTCATTCCGAATATTTTCCGATTCCGCAAAATTCCCCAAATTCCGACAAATTTTTCCCCATTCATTCTTAATGGCACATTCGACATTTCACATTTACGTCGTTCCAATTTGAAATTCACATCATTCAGCACATTCTAATCACATTCGGAAGGATTCTCGATATTCCCAAAATTCCCAAATTCGAAAATTTCACGTTTTCACGTTAAAAATTCCGACAAATTTTCACAAAATTTTGTTTTTCACCTCTAACTTCTACATTTTTCAACCGATTCAACTCGTTCCAACTTTCAACTGTTCATCTTTTGCCTACCTATTCCACAACGTCCCACTTACCAAAAACTTCACATCTTTTATTTTGAAATTCAACCAAAATTCTCTTAAATTTCGTTTTTCTACTCTAATTTCTACATTTTTCAACCGATTCAACCCATTCCAACTTTCAACTGTTCATCATTTTTCTACCTATTCCACAACTTCCCACTTACCAAAAACTTCACATCTTTTATTTTGAAATTCAACCAAAATTCTCTCAAATTCCGTTTTTGTACTCTAATTTCTACATTTTTCAACCGATTCAACCCATTCCAACTTTCAACTGTTCATCATTTTTCTACCTATTCCACAACTTCCCAAATACTTCACATCTTTTATTTTGAAATTCACACCCAATTCCTTTTTCCCTTCTCATTTCTACATTTTTCAACCGATTCAACCCATTCCAACTTTCAACTGTTCATCATTTTTCTACCTATTCCACAACTTCCCACTTACCAAAAACTTCACATCTTTTATTTTGAAATTCACACCCAATTCCCTTTTCCCTTCTCCTTTCTACATTTTTCAACCGATTCAACCCATTCCAACTTTCAACTGTTCATCATTTTTCTACCTATTCCACAACTTCCCACTTACCAAAAACTTCACATCTTTTATTTTGAAAAAGATTTCCCTTTTCCCTTCTCTTTTCTACATTTTTCAACCGATTCAACCCATTCCAACTTTCAACTGTTCATCATTTTTCTACCTATTCCACAACTTCCCACTTACCAAAAACTTCACATCTTTTATTTTGAAATTCACACCCAATTCCCTTTTCCCTTCTCATTTCTACATTTTTCAACCGATTCAACCCATTCCAACTTTCAACTGTTCATCATTTTTCGACCTATTCCACAACTTCCCAAAACCTTCACATCTTTTATTTTGAAATTCACACCCAATTCCTTTTTCCCTTCTCATTTCTACATTTTTCCACCGATTCAACCCATTCCAACTTTCAACTGTTCATCATTTTTCGACCTATTCCACAACTTCCCACTTACCAAAAACTTCACATCTTTTATTTTGAAATTCACCACAAATTCTCCAAATATTCTACATTTCTCAAGTAATTCAACACGTTTCAACAACTTCGGCAGCATTCCCCGAAAAAGTTATTCATACATTTCGCCTTCACACGCAATTTCTCCAGAAATTGCAAAATTCTAGTTGTGTGAAGGCGAAGGCCTTCACACATATGTTATTCTACACCATTCTCTATTATTATTATTATTATTATTCTCTACGTTTCTCCACACTTTTTTGACACGTTTCATCTTCCACATAATTCATCCGATTCACTCCATTCCACTTTTCACGTATTCCAAATATTCACGCGACGAGCGCTTGTATTTTGCTCGTTCCGAAAATTTTCCGATTCCGCAAAATTCCCAAAATTCCGACAAATTTTTCCCCATTCATTCTTAATGGCACATTCGACATTTCACATTTACGTCGTTCCAATTTGAAATTCACATCATTCAGCACATTCTAATCACATTCGGAAGGATTCTCGACATTCCCAAAATTCCCAAATTCGAAAATTTCACGTTTTCACGTTAAAAATTCCGACAAATTTTCACAAAATTTCGTTTTTCACCTCTAACTTCTACATTTTTCAACCGATTCAACTCGTTCCAACTTTCAACTGTTCATCTTTTGCCTACCTATTCCACAACGTCCCACTTACCAAAAACTTCACATCTTTTATTTTGAAATTCAACCAAAATTCTCTAAAATTTCGTTTTTCTACTCTAATTTCTACATTTTTCAACCGATTCAACCCATTCCAACTTTCAACTGTTCATTATTTTTCTACTGATTCCACAACTTCCCACTTACCAAAAGCTTCACATCTTTTATTTTGAAATTCACACCCAATTCCTTTTCCCTTCTCATTTCTACATTTTTCAACCGATTCAACCCATTCCAACTTTCAACTGTTCATCATTTTTCTACCTATTCCACAACTTCCCACTTACCAAAAACTTCACATCTTTTATTTTGAAATTCACACCCAATTCTCCAATATTTCCGTTTCTCCTTCTCATTTCTACATTTTTCAACCGATTCAACCCATTCCAACTTTCAACTGTTCATCATTTTTCTACCTATTCCACAACTTCCCACTTACCAAAAACTTCACATCTTTTATTTTGAAATTCACACCCAATTCCTTTTTCCCTTCTCATTTCTACATTTTTCAACAGATTCAACCCATTCCAAATTTATTCACTTAATTCACCTTATTCTTCCCACATTCACTCCCATTCACCCCCACTTCCACTATGCTTACACAATTCAACCCTTGACCCCCAATTCCAGTGTGGCGGCCATCTTGGATGACCCTGAAGTGCCACCAATGAACCCAGAATGAACCGGAAGTGGCCCAAATCAAACCGAAAGTGACCCCAAATAGACCGGAAGTGACCTCAGGTAAACCGGAAGTGACCCCAAATCAAACCGGAAGTGACCCCAAATGTACCGGAAGTGACCTTTTTAGACCGGAAATGACCCCTAATAAACCGGAAGTGACCTCAGACGAACCGGAAGTGACCCAAATTAAACCGGAAGTGACCCCAAATAGACCGGAAGTGACCTCAGGTAAACCGGAAGTGACCCCAAATCAAACCGGAAGTGACCCCAAATGTACCGGAAGTGACCTTTTTAGACCGGAAATGACCCCTTATAAACCGGAAGTGACCTCAGACGAACCGGAAGTGACCCAAATAAACCGGAAGTGACCCCAAATAGACCGGAAGTGACCCCAAATAGACCGGAAGTGACCTCTGGTAAACCGGAAGTGACCCCAAATCAAACCGGAAGTGACCACAAATGAACCGGAAGTGACCTTTTTAGACCGGAAGTGACCCCAAATAAACCGGAAGTGACCTCAGCTAAACCGGAAGTGGCCTGTTTTAAACCGGAAGTGACCCAAATAAACCGGAAGTGACCCAAATTAGACCGGAAATGACCCGAATCAAGCCGGAAGTGACCTTATTTCAACACTAAGTGCCCCAAATAGCTACATTTGCGCTAACGTCTTCGTTTATTGTCCGATTTAACCCGTTTCAACATTTTTATCCCAAAAGTGAACCTCCTGAGGCCGTTTTTTTTGTTTTGTTCCAAATTTAGAAAGATTTTGGCGCAATTGCTTTTTCTTATTTTCCCATTCATTCTCTATGGGGATTCAACATTTGCTCTAACTTCTACATTTTTTAACTGATTCAACCCGTTCCAACTTTCAACTGTACATCTTTTGCCTACCTATTCCACAATTTCCCACTTACCAAAAATTCGAAATTTGAAATTCAACCAAATTCTCCCAAATTTCGTTTTTTACTCTAATTTCTACATTTTTCAACCCATTCCAACTTTCAGCTGTTCATCTTTTGCCTACCTATTCCACAACTTCCCACTTACCAAATATTCCAAACTTTCAATTTTGAAATTCACCACAAATTCTCCAAATATTCTACATTTCTCAAGTAATTCAACACGTTTCAACATCGTTCGGCAGCATTCCCCGAAAAAGTTATTCATACATTTCGCCTTCACACGCAATTTCTCCAGAAATTGCAAAATTCTAGTTATTATTATTATTCTATTTTATTCCCGCCACTTTTTTGTCCCGCTTCTTCTTCCACATTTTTCATCCGATTCACTCCATTCCACTTTTCACGTATTCCAAATATTCACGACATGAGCGCTTGTATTTTTCTCATTCCGAAAATTTTCCGATTCCGCAAAATTCCCAAAATTCCGACAAATTTTTCCCCATCCATTCTTAATGGCACATTCGACATTTCACAAAATTTCGTTTTTCACCTCTAACTTCTACATTTTTCAACCGATTCAACCCATTCCAACTTTCAACTGTTCATCTTTTGCCTACCTATTCCACAACTTCCCATTTACTAAAAATTCCAAATTTTCAAATTTGAAATTCAACCAAAATTCTCTCTAATTCCGTTATTCCACTCTAATTTCTACATTTTTCAATAGATTCAACCCATTCCAACTTTCAACTGTTCATCTTTTGCCTACCTATTCCACAACTTCCCACTTACCAAAAATTCCAAATTCTCAAATTTGAAATTCAACCAAAATTCTCTAAAACTTCGTTTTTCTACTCTAATTTCTACATTTTTCGACCGATTCAACCCATTCCAAATGCATTGACCTTATGCTTCCCACATTCACTCCCATTCACCCCCACTTCCACTACGCTTACACATTCAACCCTTGACCCCCAATTCCAGTGTGGCGGCCATCTTGGATTGACCCTCAAGTGCCCCCAATGAACCCAAAATGAACCGGAAGTGCCCCAAATCAAACCGAAACTGACCCCAAATAGACCGGAAGTGACCTCAGGTAAACCGGAAGTGACCCCAAATCAAACCGGAAGTGACCCCAAATGTACCGGAAGTGACCCTTTTAGACCGGAAATGACCCCTGATAAACCGGAAGTGACCTCAGACGAACCGGAAGTGACCCAAATTAAACCGGAAGTGAACCAAATAAACCGGAAGTGACCCCAAATAGACCGGAAGTGACCCCAAATAGACCGGAAGTGACCTCAGGTAAACCGGAAGTGACCCCAAATCAAACCGGAAGTGACCCCAAATGTACCGGAAGTGACCTTTTTAGACCGGAAATGACCCCTAATAAACCGGAAGTGACCTCAGACGAACCGGAAGTGACCCAAATTAAACCGGAAGTGACCCAAATAAACCGGAAGTGACCCCAAATAGACCGGAAGTGACCTCTGGTAAACCGGAAGTGACCCCAAATCAAACCGGAAGTGACCCCAAATGAACCGGAAGTGACCTTTTTAGACCGGAAATGACCCCAAATAAACCGGAAGTGACCTCAGCTAAACCGGAAGTGACCTGTTTTAAACCGGAAGTGACCCAAATAAACCGGAAGTGACCCAAACTAGACCGGAAGTGACCCGAATCAAACCGGAAGTGACCTTATTTCAACACTGAGTGGCCCAAATAGCTACATTTGCGCTAACTTTTTCGTTTTTTGTCTGATTTAACCCGTTTCAACTTTCAACTGTTCATCTTTTGCCTACCTATTCCACAACTTCCCATTTACTAAAAATTCCAAATTTTCAAATTTGAAATTCAACCAAAATTCTCTCTAATTTCGTTTTTCTACTCTAATTTCTACATTTTTCAACCGATTCAACCCATTCCAACTTTCAACTGTTCATCTTTTGCCTACCTATTCCACAACTTCCCACTTACAAAATATTCCAAACTTTCAATTTTGAAATTCACCACAAATTCTCCAAATATTCTACATTTCTCAAGTAATTCAACACGTTTCAACATCGTTCGGCAGCATTCCCCGAAAAAGTTATTCATACATTTCGCCTTCACACGCAATTTCTCCAGAAATTGCAAAATTCTAGTTGACTAAATGCTGTCATGATTTTATGTGGAGGAGGGGGCGACTTAAAACATTTAGTTCTGGCAAATATCCTCTTGTTCTTTTATGAAATGCGCGGTAACACACAATCATTCCAGTTGTTTGTTCTTAAGTATTAAATTGAATTAATCGAGCTGATTTGCTAAAATGGGACTTGTATTCTCATGATCACAATCATTTTTATTTGTAAACATGTGTGGCCTCACGGGTGTGATTTTTCTCAACGTAACGAAAAACGTATTTTGATTGGAAATGTGTTGAGAAATGCAACTAACTTTATGTCCGGTGCTTTGTTTTTGTGTGTCGTTCCAGTGCTTTTTGTCCACGAAAGATTTTTTTTTTCCCCGGGTGTAAAAAAGAAGAAAGATATTGATGTTGTTTTCCATCACCCGCCAAGAGCAAAGGAAGACGACAAGGGGAGAGAGAACAAAGAAAGAGAAGATGAAAGGCAAATCGAACGCGTGGTGCCATGACATGTCGAGTTCCAGGATCGATACCCACATTCCCAAGAGCGCATTCCGCATGCACCCCCACACACACACACCATAACCACCACTACCGTGTCACTCACTCAACCACTCTATTAACAGCAAAATATATATATTTTTTTAAATTTGTGTACTGGGTGAGCAAAAACAAGACAAAATTTGCGGTGATGACGTCAACCTAGAATTTTGCAAGGAACAAAACAAAAGCACCTTTCAATTCGAGCTACGACTTGCATGGAGTGATCGCTGAGTTGAAACGTCTTTTGGCAGTGAGGACGTCAAGTTGCTCTTGAAAAACCCATTCAGAAAGCACTTGTCACTCGCCTTATGTGGTGAAAAAACGAGAGAGTGTGGCCACATGCTGGATCCAAATAAAAAAAAAAAGTTTTGGCGTCACAGCAGAAGTCCGTATCGAGGCCGAGGCCGCCAAGGCCACTGAGCCAATGCCTCGGTCCGAGGCTTCACTCATCAATCGCTGTTAGACTTTGCGCCGGCTAAATTGGACTTCTGCGCTTCACCAAAAACATCTGATGACCTATGGGCCTCTATGCGCCCACACGCGTCCAGCAAATTTAGAGCCCGTCGCTTCGTGAGACGCTCCGACTGAGTAGATGGCAGAGACAAAAGCACAGATGTGAGAAACGTTCCCGAATGGTGAAGGTGTTAAGTGGCGCTAGCTGCCGTGTGTTTTCTGAGAAGATGAAAGAGGGCGCAAAAAAGGAAAAGTCGAAGAGAAGCAAATAAAAGAGGAGGCGGTGGAGGAGGTGGATGAGGAGGAGGAGGAAGAGGAGGCAGAGGAGGAGGACAAGGAAAGGCCATGCTGAGAAGCAAACATACGATACCCCACGCTCAGAGTTCTCCACGTGTGAATCTCTCTATCGGAGCAGGAAGGGCAAGAAGGCAGGTGTTGGTGGGACGGGAAGGGGCAGAGCCAAAACCAGGAAGCAGGATGGTGGGAATCATAAAAGGGCGACAGTGAGAGAGCACAATCAGAGAGGTTTTTTTCTTCTTCCCCCAAAAGGCAAAGAAAAAGACAAATACTGCCAACTGTTGCAGACGACTTTTTGCTCACATCTGTACATAAAAAGGCAATGATCGTTCATCCATGCTAACACCTGCTCGTTGGCTAAGAGCGCTTTGCCTGATGTGGGCACGACATTAGCATTGACCCTGCTTAGAATGCCAGTTGTGGGAGCATCTTCAGATGCCACGTTTCTGCTTGTTGACTTAAAAAACGCACCGTTTCTGCATGTTTCTCCTATCGGTGCTTTCGGGCGCTTTTCAGGGCTGTCTACTAAAAGAAAAGCTCCTCGGGTGGGAAAGGTTTAAATAACAAGCCTTTTCCATCAGAGAGCATGCGTGCTATCAATCATGTTGTTCCGTTTGCCTCTATTATTTAGAGACGGGGGTCTTGGGGCCATCGGGCGCTGCTTCCCGGACTCCCTGAGGGCCCACCTGCTTGCCAGAACATCACATTCCCATTAAGGCGTCTTTATTAGCGACGTCCGCCGCCTTCTCCAGGGGAATCAAAGTCATCCTGAAAGATTCATTGCACACTTGGCCGCACTCAGAACTCATGGGCTCCTAGAGTCTTGCGAGACACACACATTTGCAATGAATGAATTATGGATAGAGCCAATGAGAGGCTCAAATGAGGGTTGAGGGATTCTAGCCCCCGTGGAATTGCTTTGGAAAATTCAGGTTTGTGCCATGAAATTTGGTGAACGTGTCTATTAGGAGTAAAGCCACCCAAAGAAAAGAAATGCAGTCAATTGGCCTCGAAGCAGGCAGGTCATGCCCGATTGCTCTCGTTCATCCAACCGAATGGACCGCCCCCACCCAAATAAACACAATGCCAAAGCCAGCAACATGAAATTGGCTTGACAAAATGAAAAAGGTCAACACATTGGAAAAGTACGTCATTGAGTTTGGAAGCAGACATTGCAGGCTGCATTGGCTCAGTTGCACCCAACAGGATGTCAAAAAAAGACAAATTGGGAGGCGTATCTATCATGAATCGACTGACAAGAATGATAGTCTGCCGTTTTGCTTTCAAGTGGCCACATTGTTTACATTGTTTGTGGTCGGCACATGCTTTTCATCTGGAAATGTGCTACCTACTCTGCTTTCCCCAAACTTGTGCTCATTAAGAGAGTTGACAGCAAACTGACACGTGGCAAAGTGGTGCTACGACGCCGCCACTGATTGCATTAGCATAGTGGTCGGATGCTCGACAATCACCCGTCTGGAACGTTGCGAGGCGAGGGGCCACTTGGGCTCCGTCTTGCGCTTTTTCATGCCGACAAAAAAAAAATCTCACGTTGGCCAAATAGCGGCGCAGCGTTGAGGTCTGCAATGGGGAAAAAAAACACAGCAAAGCAATCAGCCAGCACAAACTGCTGCTTGTTTGCTGGTAATAATAGTCAGAATGCTTGAGAAAAAATAGTGAGCGAGCGATAGAGTGAGAGAGAGAGAGGCCCACCGTAGTTTAGCCGTGATAACGCCAAGAGACGTGTTTTGAGGGCTATTTTTTTTATTCATTCTTATTTCATCCCTTTTTAATCACAATAAAAAAATCGAGCTAACACAGTCTGGGTTGCGTCTAGGATTTTTAACTTGTGCGTAGCGCAGTGCTTCTCAATTATTTATTTTCTGCTTTGCCCTTCAGGAAGGAAGAATAAAATATTTCACCCCCCCAACTACAAATCGTATCATTTGTCTATAAAATTGTAATAGGTGCACCTCTGCGTAACATTGTATCCTAATGAACATGTTTACTACAAACACACACACACACACACATTGCCTTCCCCCACTGGCGAAAGACAAAGGATACATAAGTGCATCCATCCCTCCGTCCATCCGTACATTGAACCTCACTCAGCTCCAACTCCCAACTACTTTTTGATAGCCCTTTTAAAATTGTCAGTATTTGTTCCAAGTCAGTGTAATTAAGCCAATCATATTTTCTACACATTTGACAAAATTTGACATCCTAAAATGCAACGTACATAATTCTTGTCCATTTGTCAACGGGCATAAGATATTAGATTTATACTGGAGTTGGGCAGGAAGCTCGCTTGGATTGTAGGTCTTCAAATGTAATATGACGGGGCCGATAAGTATGAAAAAAAAATCATTTCAGCAAAATAAGTTGATTGCATTTGTGGCAGCGAAAAGAAGAGGAAGGAATAAAGATAGTAGAGAGAGGTCAGTGATGGCGGCAAAAAAAAAACCACAACCGAAATATTGCACCTGCCATTTTGATTGACTCATTTGATGTTCCTTTAGTTGAATTTTTCTTCCTTTTGGATGTCGATTTTGTTAATTGTTCCCTTACGCAGAAACCTGAAGGTTTAACATCCAATTTTGTGGACTAATTGAATTGAGTTGGAGGCGCTCCCATTTCACACTTTTGGGACCATTTTTGAAAGCAACTCAATCAAGCTGATGTGCGGACAAAACAAAACACAAAATCTCTGTGCAAAATATCAAGCTTGGATGGCAGCATTCCTGTTTTTTCCCACCGCAGGAATTCTCTTGAATAGGCCAGAGCGGCCCGTGTGATTGTCAGTAAAAATGCGAGCACCGACCTGCGTTTGAAGGTGAGGACGAGGCCGAGGAACAGGATGAGCAACATGAGGATGCCCGTGACCACACCCGCCAGCTTCACCGTGCCGTCCGCCGGTTCTTCCGGCTCCGTGGTGTCCGAGTCCTGCGTGGAGGCCCCTACGCGGGAAGAACACAATCACGGCCATGTCGTCACAAAGCAGGCTCACTGGCAAAAGAGCAAAAGGCGCGCGCGCGCGGATGTCGGCCATTACAAAGCCATGCAGGGAGCTGCGCAGCATGCAACACTGACACGTGACAAAAAGTTGACATTGTGTTTGGAGATCCTGCCCCCAAAGCCAGTTGGACTTTGCCAGGGTAAAAAGGAGAAAGTCTCCCGTTTGTATTTGGCATCAGTTGGACCCCTGAAGCTGATTGGATTTGGCAGAAACACCTGGAGAAGCCACACCTGAAATGAGCGGCCATTTGAGATGGAAACCCGGGCCACTTTGACATATGTTGTGTTTTGGCCACTTGACGGACGCCTCGTCTCTAAACGTACGGATGGAGTGTCTCGAGCGCTGCATCCGTTGACTTGGCTTCATGTTGGGTCGGCACCGGCTCCCTGTGCAGGGCCGCCGCCCTCCACCCACCAACACACACACTCTGCAAGTGACCCGAGTCGGATGAACTTGATGGAGAATTGATGTGAGCATAAATGGAGAGCGCTCAAAATCAATAACATGCCTTCAGCTTTTGACGACATTGGCGTCAGCGCAATAAAAAAGCCAGTCGGGGCTGCATGCGGCCTGCTCAGCCTCAAGTGCGCAAATTGCGCACATTGCAGTGCGTACATTGCGCTCTTATATCTGCTTTTAGCTGCTCTGCACGGTTTGGGCTTTTCTGTTCTGTATCGTTTCTGCTATTCCATCCTATTTTATTTGAAGGACAACACGCAACAAAAAGCTCGCTCTGTCATTTGGCGAGAGCCCGCGGTGAGATTCCTGCCTCCTAAAACAGGGCCCGTGCGGTTTGGTGGGGTGGTGCATTCTCATCACGCACCCCTGCAGGCGCTTGCTGACCCCCGTTTGTCACCACTTGACCATCTTTAGTGTTTTTGGCTGCTCTCGCTTAGCGTCAGATCCATTTTCCGGACAGAGACACGGCCTGGCAACATCAGAGGGGGCGGCCGGACAATTTTTACGCTTGGACCTGCGTCAGCACGAGGACAAACCGCTTTTATTTTTACAGTCCAAAACTCGGTCTGAGCTCAAAGTGGCTTTTCTCATTCCTCCACTGTGGCCCGCTGTGACTTTGGACAGAAATGCTTTGATTGGCTTTTTGCGTTTGATCAAAGGGCAGCGTGTCAAATGCTTCGAGATGTCATCTTTGTACTCGTCTTGTGATGTTACTATTCATTTGTATCGCCATTGTTAACATGTTCGCGTTTGATTCGTTCTCACTTGAAATTTCAGCCCATTACAGGGCAATTGAGCTACCATTGTGACATTTATACTCAGGATCTTGCAATATCGTATTAGCGCAGCAAGGGTTAGCGTATTAGTATTTGATACTTCTCCTTTGTAATGCTTTATGTCCTATGTTGTCATGTTGTTCAAATAACTTTCAAGTGATCTTTTATAATGTTAGGACGATGTGCGTATGTGATACGGTGCACGCATAAGTGTGATTCTTGCACGTCTTCATCCCCTGAAGGTCTTTTTGCATCTGTAACCACGACAACTGGACCGAGTATTGTATTCATCATCATCGTCCGGTGTGGAGGTGTTGTTCCTGCATACACGTATTTGTAGCCATCTGTGGACATGTATTTTTATTCCCTCCCCTCTCTCTCTTTGTTCATCTCGCTCGCTCAGATTGCATGATGAAGTGATCCGAGGGGAATTACGCCGGAGAGCGCAGATATTAAAAAGTTAATCTCATCCAAACACACAAGATTGATTCTTCTCGCACTGGCCCCGAATGAGATATTAGGTACACCTTGATTTTATGCCAGTGTGCGCGTGTGTGTTTGTTGACTATACCAAACATGTTTGGAATATCTCAGCAGAAGAATGCATGTGGAAATGTAGCCCCCCCCCTCATACATTATTAAGTATTTACTCAACACACATAAAATGCATAAATTTTAGCGCAACTCAAGCCTGAGTGTGCGTGTGTATTACATGGTTACATGGCCGTGGGTGGGGGTGGGGGGTGATGCTTGCCTCCTGTATGGATTAGTGTTAGCATGACTGAGTCTGTTTAACAGGATTACTAATGTGAACGATGCTGCCTGCGCGCATGTACTTGAAAGATTCCGACGTGCGTTGTGTGCATGGAAGCACTACATACTGTATTTTGTTGTTGAGTCTCTCGTCTGTCTTTCTGAGTCAGCTAGGTAAGCGTGATCACAAGACTCGTAGCTTTAGTGAAGTTAGGAAAACAACCAACCAAAGAAAAACCTCATCATGAATCATCATTGTAAATCATATCGATGACTGTGAATATGGCAATGGCTCATCTGTTGCATTGAAAAGAACATTGGCAGTTTCTAAGTTGAAATTCTGAGCATTTGAGCAATTCAATGAGAGCTCTAAATGTCTAAGTGTTGTCACTGAATTTGATAATCGATTTCTAATCAATTATTGATGAACTGTTGTTCCTCGAGATTGGCACGAATCAATTTGCATTACATGAAAATATAAATGACAAAAAATTATATGATAATCAGAGTGAAAAACATATAAATTAATAACTCAATGAATTGGAGTGACTCGCAACGTATCATGTTGTAATTGGCAAGAATCATATTGCATTGGGATTGAGGTAGATCAAATCATATAATCTATCAAAAAGAATATTGCATGAATGTGGATCAATTACAATCTAACTTTCAAAAAGAATATCACTTGAGTTTACAGTAAGTGGCTCACACGGTATTGGAAGTGAAGTGAATCATCCGAATTTCAGTGAGGCATATGACCTCGTATCACGTCCCAGTGAATTGCACGGTATCGAATTGTGGAATTATTCACATTTGTGTAATCGGAGTGAGTCAGATCGCATCGTAGCTAGCGTTAATCGTACCGCAATGGTCATAAATCACATGGCATTCTAATAAGAGCAGATTGGGTCGGATCTTTTTTGGAGTGAATTGTGGTGCATTGTAAACTATCAGAATGATACGGGAATCACATCGCATTCCAAATAGAGTGAATCGCTTCGAATGGGCATTGTGTCAACATGAACAGTAAGTGGAGCGGATTTTGGAGAAACTGCCTTGCCTCTTAATTGGGATGAAAAAAGGATCTTGAAGGATCCTGAATCTTAATTGGGTTGAAAAAAGGAATTAATCATTTTGTCACTGGTAGGAATCACTTCACCCCATAATGGCAAGGAATGGGAGGAAATGTGCTGCAACTGCCATGCATCCATTTCCCACCAGATGTGTGATTGCCTGTATGTCGTTGGAGCTCGATTGCAGTTCACGGTCGTAACGTGAGCGACGATCCACATGGTGCACCGCTCGCCATCATGCTGTCGTGCCGCAGCCATCCTGTGATAGCCAATGCTCAGGGAATTTGATGGCGTTTTGTGGCACAAATGCCCATTTGCACTTTGTCCTGCCTCCAGTCTCGCGCTGCGCTTGCGCGCTGTAGGCGCTGTCTCGGCCTTTTGACTCGTCTCGCATTTGCGTCATGCCGGCTCACTTAACCGGCGGCGCCTTATTGCATCAGCGCCTCCGACGGTAACAATCACGTGCGACCTCACCTCTAATGGAAATGTCCATTGAAAGTGACACTTTGCATGCACACACACTTTTATTTCCCACAAAGAATCCACAACTAGTCATTTCCAATTACAAGTGAGGGGTGCTAGCGTCATTAATGGCAGCGGGAACCCATATGATTTCTTGACTAACAACCAGGGCTGTGGACTCCGACTCGGGGACTCGGACTCGGTCGGACTCTGTCATTTTTGCCGGACTCGGTGCTGATTTTGACCGAGTCCACCGAGTCCGACAATAAAAAAAAAAAACATTTGTGTTTATTTTTCGTGCGTATTTGCTTCGGTTTTTGGTCAAACGCGCATGCGCGTGAGGGGAAATCCCGCAAAGGAGGAGGGACAAACAGAGCGATTGGTTTTACTGGCTTTTTGATGAATGGCGACTGTGACTACGGGTGCCCATTAGGTCCAGAAAAGCTGACAAGACGCTTGCCAAAATGGCGAGGAAAAAATGCACAGCTAAACGAATATATGACGATGAACACAGGACGTTTTTAACAGAGTTAAAGTTGTTTTTTGTTGAACGCTATGGCAAGCCATTCTGCCTGATATCTCGGACGTCATTGGCGCATTTAAAAGCTTCAAATGGTCAGCGCCACTTCAGCTCACTTCATGCCAATATCGATAAGGACTTTGCAAAAGGGACTGAATTTCGCAAGCACAAGTTTGGAGACTTTGAATAAGTCAGGCAGAAAAATAGGTACAGTTTTTCAAAACAATTACGAAGCACTCAGAGACTGTCACACTTGCATTGTTTCAACTGGCTTGGAACATTGCACGGGCTAAAATGCCATACAATGAAGTGGAGTTCGTTAAAATATGCCTCAGTGACGTTATTGAATTTTATTTTCATCATGCTGCTGAGAATGCGCGTAGGAATACTGTCCACAGCCCTGCTTGCTTGTTATGAAGACAAATTTAGTTGTTGCGTGCGCGCCCGCGCCTGCCTGCCTGCGTGCGTGCACGTACAAGACCCACAATGCCCCGCGCGCAGCCAAGATGGAAGAACCCTGGAGCAACGAGAGAACAATGTTTTGCCTCTAGATTTAGGGGGGAAACGGAGCGTAAGTTACGATCAATGCGGCCACGTTGAGTTGCACTTAGCCTAATGTTTACAATATGTACCAATGTAAAGGACGATTATGTCACCCAGCTTATATCATTGATGTGTTTCGATAGTTGTGGGGTCGTCACTAATTATTTGTGTTTAGATAAATGTCTGAGCTATAATGGTGTAATTAATGATTAAAACTTGAAAGTATCTGTTTATTGTATTCGTTTATATGTTTAATAAAGACAAAGCCATCACAAAACTGTTGTAATTATTTAGATTTTGATCTAAATTAGCCTTGAATAAAGACTAAGCAGTCACATGAATTAACAGAAAAAATGGACAGCCGGACTCGGACTCATGGTCCACAGCCCTGCTAACAACAGACCAAAGTTAAATTCCAACGTAAGCGGTTCATTTCAAGCGGTCACCACTACTCACTGTCACATTGCAATGCCAGCGAATCCATTTCAATTGTATGGCGATCGCACTGCCGTTGAAGGAATCACTTCACACTGAAATTGCAATCAATCATATCTTGTTGCATCGCAATTGGAGTGAATCCAACGGAATCACAAAACAAATTGAGATCCCTTTGAAATCATGTGAGTGAACAATATCCTGGAGAGCGGAGCAGAGCTTCCAGCCACAGCTTGGACGATCTTGTTTTCTCCAGCGTGGAACTCATCTCACTGATTCTAAAGTAAGTTTGAATCTTTTTATTACACTGTTCAATCTTTTTACTTCACAGCCGGAGTACCTGAGAGAGCGGAGGCTTCGTGGCCGTTTGTCTACCATCGATCATCGGACACAAAGTATGGCTGCGGATCAAGAGGTTTGTACGGCTTCGTCCACCAACTGCACCCTTCTCTTAGAGAGGTTGTCCCTGCTAGAGGGTGCCAAGGGAGGTGGTGAGGTGGGCCCTAAGGAAGTCGGGTGTGGAAGAGGGACTGGTAAAGGCTGTGATGGCTCTCTATTGCAGAGCCTGCACAACTGTTAGAACAGGAGTTGGCGACAGTAATGGGTTTGAAGTAAGGGTAGGGGTGCACCAGGGATCAGTGCTCAGCCCATTACTGTTTGCTATCGTGATGGATGTGGTATCGAGGGAAGTGAGGGGTGGACTACCATGGGAGCTGCTCTACGCGGATGACCTGGTATTGATGGCTCACAGCCGAGAAGACCTAGCTAGCAAGCTAGCGGCCTGGAAGACATGCCTGGAAGTGAAAGGAATGAAGGTGAATGCGGCAAAATCAAAGGTCATGGTCGGTGGTGCTGGCCTGGGAGTGATATTGCAGTCAGGAGCATGGCCATGTGGAGTTTGCGGGAAGGGAGTGCAAGCTAACTCTATCCGGTGCAAGGGTTGCCAGAGATGGGTACATCGAAGATGCAGCGGAGTAAAAGGCAGCCTACTAGCTGCAAGTGAGACCTTCCATTGCAAGCGGTGTGGGGGAGAAGTCGCCCAAGCAAACCCAGCTGAGCAAGAGGGGCTCGTGGTAGATGGGGAGATGTACGAGGTGGTGGGCAGCTTCTGCTATCTTGGAGACATGATTAACGCTGATGAGGGGGTGGACCTAGCAGTGACCACAAGGGTGAGAAGCGGGTGGAAGAAATTCAGGGAACTCATGCCCTTTTTAACATCTAAGGCCCCATCCCTGAAGATGAGAGGCCAAGTGTACTCAGCCTATGTTAGAGGTAGTATGACGTACGGAAGTGAGGCATGGGCCCTGAAAACAGAACACGAAGACAAACTAAACAGAGCAGAAATGAGAATGATCAGATGGATGTGTGGTGTTTCAATGAGGGAAGAAAAGAGCAGTGCAGAGCTGACACAGAAGATGGGAGTGGAGGCCATAGTGGATGTGGTGAGGAGAGGCAGACTGTGATGGTACGGACATGTAGTGAGGAAGGACGAGAACGACTGGGTGAAGAAAGTTATGTCGTATAACGTAGAGGGAACAAGACCCAGTGGCCGACCTAAATAGACCTGGCAGGTGACCGTGGCAGTCGACATGGAGGCACTCGGCATCAACCACGAGATGGCCATGGACCGTTCCCGGTGGAAGAAGGCCATATCGAGAACCCAGTCCAACCCAGCGGCGCCTGGAAAGCGGACCTTAAACCGATGATGATGATGATGATGATGATGATGATGAGAGGGACGTGTCCGCCAGTTAGAGCAGAATTGCGCGATAACAGTAGATGTGGCGGATACAGACGCGGACTGTAGTCAGCCCGCTAGCCCAGTTAGCATTAGCTCCAAGCGGCTTGCTAATCGCGATGAGCCAGGTAAGACGCATAGCCGTCCAAAGTCATCTCGGTCTACTGGCCCTCGCACTTTGGTCATAGGTGACTCCATTACCCGAAATATTACGCTTAAAAATCCAGCCACGGTAATGTGTATTCCTGGGGGCAGAGCACCCGACATAGAAGCTAATCTTAGGGAGCTGACTCCCAATAGGTCTAGTCAACAGCGTAGTTCCAACAACACTAGCTACTCGGACATAGTGAGACACGTCGGCTCCAATGATGTTAGGATGAGGCAATCAGAGATCACAAAGAGAAACATAGCGAGGATTTGCGATCTTGCCAGAAAGATGAGTCGGCATCGAGTATTTGTCTCTAGCCCCCTGCCTGGGAGAGGCACTGATGAGAGGTTTAGTAGATTATGCTCCCTTAATCGATGGATGGCTGGGTTCTGTAAAAAGCAGGGACTGTATTTTATAGATAACTGGCCCTCCTTCTGGGGCCGCCTCGACCTGCTGAGGAAGGACGGCCTTCACCCTAACCGTGAAGGCGCCTTCACTCTTTCTAGGAATATAGATTACTGTTTGAACCGCACATGACAGGTCACTTTAGAACAGGCCGGGGCACAGGTGATTAGGCCACCTGTCAGGATGGGTTTGGAGTCTGTTAAGCTAAACTTAACTTAACTCGCGCTAGGCTAGACTTCCAGCATGCACATAGCTCCTCGTGTAGACTAGAGCGTGACAGTTTGAATAGTGCTACAGTACACATCAACACACTTTCTACTGGGGTAGTAGACAAATCCAATCACTCCACCCCTACCGGTTTTGCTGATGAAACGGTGCCTGTTTCAGATAATTTTACATGTGTAACAAATATTTACTATCAGATTCCCACGGTCGTATCGTCCCACCGCGCTAACAAACATTCGAGAGGTGATGTCAGGCCTAGAGAACACAATCTTACTCGCATCTCGTTTAAATATCCGTCGATAGATACGCACCCTGATCGACCGATTACACTTAAACTCGGTTTTATGAATATTAGATCGCTTCATACGAAAGCAGTTCTCGTTAATGACCTCTTCACGGAACATAATCTAAACGTTTTTGGTCTCTGCAAGACCTGGTTAAAACCTAATGAACTGCTGCCGCTTAACGAGGCCTCGCCTCCAAATTTTGTGAGCTTGCATGTGGCGCGTCCTCGAAAAAATGGTGGGGGTGTCGCCCTTATCTCGAATTCCGAGCTTAGATTTAGGCCTCGTTCGATCAACGTATTTAAAACATTTGTCCGATCCACCGCTCTACCGTCATTTGATCTTGCTGTTATTTACCGTCCACCTGGGGCTTACTCTGGCTTCCTGGATGAATTTTCAGAATTCGTGGCTGATCTAGTAACCAATTATAATATAGTAATTATCATGGGTGATTTCAACATCCACATGAATTCACCATCAGAGCCACTTACTTCGGCGTTTCAGACTTTAACTGATTTGGTTTTACGCAAGCCGTACAGGCAGCAACGCATAAGAATGGAAATACCATAGATCTGGTATTATCCCGAGGACTTGCAACCTCAAATATAGCAGTACTGCCATACACTACTGTTCTGTCTGATCATTACTTAATGAAATTAGAAATTCTAGTTCCTTGTCAAAGACAAGAGAGCAATCAGCATTATAGGAGCCGTAATTTTAACTCCATGACTACAACTGCGCTATCTGAGTTACTGTCGCCGGCAACCGGCATATTTCCCGCATACACCGGCTCTATTGATAATCTTACAAATGAATTCAATGCGACATTGTTAAATGCCATTGACTCTGTGGCGCCGTTACGTCTGAAAACTCGCCGTAGATTGCCTACTCCGTGGTTCACAGATGAAACACGTACGCTTAAGCAATTATGTAGAAAGCATGAGCACAGATGGCGTCTAACCAAACTTGAGGTTTTCCATCAGGCATGGCAGGATAGCCTCCTGAAATATAAAGATGCGCTTATCTTAGCAAAAACTCGATATTTTTCGCAAGTTATTAATCTCAATAAAAACAATCCTAAACACCTATTTGATACAGTGGCAAAGCTCACTCTACGCCAGCCGACCCCCGATAGTTCCTTCCACTCAGCTGACAAATTCATGAAATTGTTTGCTCAAAATATTGAATCCAGTAGGGACGAGATCAAGAATACCACTCCAATCGCTCAGTCGAGCCCGCCGTTTACCAACGCTGATGATCATGCAACAACCCTCTCAAATTTTAAAAGCGTGTCCCTTGAAAGTCTTACACATTTGGTTAGTGCGGCTAAACAAACAACATGTTTACTCGACCCTCTTCCAGCCAAACTACTTCAAGAATTATTTCACATTTTAGGACCGTCCGTCTTAAATATACTAATCAATCTGTCTGTCTCCTCTGGGATAGTGCCAACAGCCTTTAAAACCGCTATCATTAAATCGTTACTTAAGCGACCAAATCTTGACCCGGACTGTCTCAGTAATTATAGGCCAGTTTCAAACCTCCCATTCATAGCAAAACTTCTTGAAAATGTAGTAGCGCAGCAGCTTATTGATTACATGGTTGCCAATAATCGATATGACTCTTTTCAGTCTGGTTTTAGAGCTAATCATTCCACTGAGACAGCACTTGCTAAAGTGACTAACGATCTCCTCATAGCTATGGATTCAAACACTTCATCTATATTGTTACTACTCGATCTTAGTGCTGCCTTCGACACTGTAGACTTCGATATTTTATTAGGGCGTCTTAAAAGTTGTGTTGGTATTTCAGGGTCAGCACTAGGCTGGTTCCATTCCTATCTATCAGACAGGACACACCGAGTGGTCCATGGCAATGCGTCCTCGGAGCTCTATAATGTTACGTGTGGTGTCCCACAGGGATCGGTACTCAGACCAATTCTATTTAATATTTATATGATTCCGCTTGGGGACATAATACGTAAATATAATATTAGTTTTCAATGCTATGCGGATGACACCCAATTATATATGCCGTTATCGATGACAGATCCCCGGGATTGTTGTAATCTTGAGGCGTGCCTTGCGGAGATCAAGCAATGGATGTCTCTCAACTTCCTTCGTCTTAACCCAGATAAAACTGAGATGTTGATAACTGGTCCAACTCGTTATCAACAATTTTTCAAGGAAACCGCTTTAACTATAGATAACCGTACTATCACTCAGAGCGATACTGTAACTAATCTCGAGGTAATATTTAACCAAACTCTCTCCTTTCAAAAGCACATTAAGAATATAACCAGAATTGCGTTTTTTCACCTTCGTAATATTGCAAAGATTCGTCCGATCCTCTCGATCGGTGATGCGGAAACTATTATACATGCGTTCGTCACGTCGCGCCTGGACTACTGTAATGTATTATTCTCTGGTCTTCCTAAGTCCCGGATCAAAAGTCTACAATTAGTACAAAATGCTGCTGCAAGGCTGCTCTCACGGACAAGAAAATTTGATCACATTACCCCAATATTAGCCAACTTACATTGGCTCCCGGTCTATTTAAGATGTGACTTCAAGGTTCTTCTATTAACCTATAATTCACTGCATGGCTTAGCGCCTTCATATCTCGTCGACCTAGTTGTTCCTTATGTTCCGTCGCGTAACCTCCGTTCGCAAAACGCTACTCTTTTAGCGACACCGTGGGCCAAGAAAATATCTGCAGTGTCTAGAGCATTTTCTATTCGGGCTCCAGAGCTTTGGAATGCCCTACCAATGGATATTAGGACTGCTACCTCAGTAGAAACATTTAAGACACGTTTAAAGACACATTTCTACGATATGGCCTTTAACTAATCTGTAGTGGCCGATTCGGCTGGAGTTTGTTTACTCTCCCTCTCCACCCCACCCCCCTCGCCGGCCGGGGAGGTGGTTAGGTGGCACCCAGGATGACAGCGGTGATCTGGATTCTCATGGACCAATTCAGGACGGGGGAACTGCAGCTCAACCTCCTCGAAGACACTGCCAGGACAATTGAGGGCTCCTCCGGCAGCGCTTCGCTTTGACTTGGGCATCCACTTTTTTTCATTGATTTTCATATTATGTATCATGTGTGCCTTCTCTGCATCCATTTCAACCTGGTGATCCTGAAAGGGGGATCCTTCCATCTGTGGTCCCTTATCAAGGTTTCTCATTTTCCCCTGGCAGGTTTTTTTTGAGTTTTTCCTTGCCCTTTTGGGAGCTTAAGATCAGGGGATGCTTTGAGAATAACTGTCAATTTTTGTCTATGTGAAGCCCTTTGAGACTGCTTGTGATTTAGGGCTATACAAATAAACTTGACTTGACTTGACAATGTAAATTTGTAATTGGAGTGAATCAAATCCCACTGGAATCGAAACGATAAAATTTATTCACGCAAGTTGTGTGACCATGTCATTAGAGTCTCATATCCCAATGGGATAAGAACAAATCATCCAGATGGCATCAGATTTGAATCGGCAAATATGGAGGCAATGAACCAAATTCTATTGGAACTGGCACAGATCGGATCACAATTGTGAGAGAAATCAGATTGCATCCCTGTCAGTGGAGCCAATCTCATCTTGCAAAGTCAACTGTATTCTTTCGTAGGGCAAGTGGAAAAAGATGGCTTTGCCTTTGATGCTATCAAAGTCAATCGTACGGCAATCGGAGTCAAATAGTATCCTGGAATCTGAATGAATAACAAAATGGTGTCGGGAGTGCCAACGTGTGCGCATGCAAGACGAGAAGATGGCTTGAAAAGGTCCAGGATAGAAAAGCGTGTGAGCGTTAGACGTCAAATTGTGCCACTCGAGCACTAGAAGGCACCGCCACTGGGACACGGGGCAACAACCATCAGTGCCGAAGGTCACCGTTACCACTCTTTGGCCCATGTTTCTTCTCATCCGACTTATATTCAAAGCTGGCCAGCTCATGCGGACAAAGCGCGTACATTCAGACAGTTGCCAAGGATACAGGAGAGATCGGCCCTCACCCGAAGAAGAAGCCCGCTCGTACGTGAGTCGCTCGTCCTTGCAAAAGGACAAAGTGTCTGACAAAAACGTGGAGACATTTGACGAGTGGCTCTGGATGGTACTACAAGAGCAACATGGTCACCAATGAAAAAGAAAAGTGAGTAAAGTCATCTCAATTGAAATTCAATTCTCCTCATTGAGGACCAAGCACAGCGAGTGTACCGCCGTGGTACGCACGTGATGGCGATGGAATCAACGCTCCCACGCTTTCCCGACACACGGACGGATGGAGGGAGGGAGGGAGGTACAGACAGAATGCAGCAGGATGGCCGTGGCGTACGTGGACCAAATCAGTTCAGGATCAATGACGCAGTCAGTGTGATGACGGAAGGGGGGCCGATTTGTGGTGGGTGACAAACATGAGGGAGATTTTTTTTCTTTTCTGGGGGAGAAGGGGGGGGGGTCGTGTGGACGACGGCGACTGTGTGATGAGACGGGAAGCAGATAGTCTGCCTGTAAAGCAATAATCACCTTCGTTGGGGATGACTAGAATGTACGGCGTGGTTATTTGTCCCCTACCTATCACCACTAAGGAGCACCGGGGCCGCACGTCCCGCCGCCAGCCAGCGTGAGAGGGGAACAAAGACAAACAAGGAAAGAAGAAACAGCGGCTAAGAGCAAAGGATTTGACAGCGTTGAGATTGACAAAGCGACAGGACATACAGCCAAAAGGCGAAGGAAAAAGCACAGAGGAGGAAAACCACGGTGGGCAAAACTTTGTGGCTAGTTGCAAAATGCAAAAAGCTGGAAAAACGATCATTCGACTGGGCAACATGACAGTCGGAAGTCATGCCAGGGGAGCTGCCTTTGGTTGACCCGCAAACGAGGCACCGCGCCCTAAGCCAGCGTGTTTGCGTCTTCGTTGGTTATTTTGCAAAATGCGAGACGTTGGGCAGCCAGCCACAAAGTTCGGCGGAACACATGCCAGCACCAGTGTGGAACACACACGCGTGCACGCACGCACGCACGCACGCACGCACGCACGCACGCACGCACACACACACACACACACACACACACAGGAAACAAGACCATGTTTGATTGACAGGTTTGAGCAGGTGCGGCATGAGATGATGCAGGAAAAGGAGCGCTGGATTGAGTGCGCTAGATGGCGCACCTGAGCAACGCAACTTGGCCAAAAGTATTGGGACCTCGGCGACAAGGTGCTCGGTGGGAAGATTATGGAATTGTCTGAAGCTTAGAATACTGCTTTAAAACTTACTTTGCTTGCTTTGAATCCCAAACCCAGGGCATAAAAGGAAATTTGAAACCCGGTTGTGGTCACTTAGAAGCCTCGTCCTGAATTAAAATCCAATTTGAAAGCTGAGCTTGGCAAACCCAGAGCCGTGCTCCAAATGCTGACTTGAGACCAAAACGGCAAACTCCAAATTGAAAGCATACCTGACACCATCCGGGAACCCCAATTTTGAAAGATTTCAAAACCCGAATCCCAGTTAAAAGGCCAAACTACCCCTAAAATGTAAGCATCAATAGGCCCCGGTTTGATGACGCTACACGTCCAATTACGTTTGGACGTGACTTTAAAGGCTAGTCTAGCATCGTCAGCACGAGCAGCGCAGCCGTTTTGGAAACAAAGACGACAACCACAGCCACACGTGGAAAGACGCTCGTACCTTTGTTGGCCAGACGGACGCAGCCAATTTTGGTTTCCTGCAAGCAGAAGAGAGCGGACACAGTGTTGGGGTCACGTTGTTGCTTATGGGGTTAACACTTATTTTGATTTTGTGATTATTTTGAAGTGCTGACTTAGAACTGTTAATTCTGCCTATGCTTGGTGTAACATTGAGTCGCGCTCCACCCGGGAGTGTAAACATCTGCTGGCTGACCGTTGTGAAGATCAAGAGATAAGACCACCTCTGCAACTTGCTGGAACCAGTTTGCAGAGACGACCCCAGCTGAAGCTTTCACAAGATAGACATATTCTGCAGACCCCACCTTCCTTGTTGAGAATAAATACGATTGGTCCAGGGGCAGAGATTGGAATTGCTTTCAAGCACTTTTGTGTTGCACAAAAGGGATGCTGGCTCTCCCCGCTTGCAAGCATAAAAATGGGCATACTGTTTCTATACTGTGGTTCTTGCAAGGCGGTAGAGTGAGGAGTTCCCTTTAGCATAGCATGCTCACGGCGCCGTGTGAAAGGCCACGCCTACATATCTATCCTGCGCAGGGCTCTGCGACCCGCGCCACTTGATAATATTGAGCTCAACAAGCGCAAAGGAGAAGTCAGAGGCCTGACGGCCAATAGAGGCTTTCTCAACATGAAGACCAGAAGAAAAGCAAAGTCAGTCATTTTTCTTTGAAGCAGACGTCTGTCCGTCCGTCCATTTGGTGAAGGCCTCCTCACCGGGGCGCGCCCTCACCGGTTGCCAGCCAATCGCAGACATTTTATTCCTCGTGTTCTCCATGGTGCCCAATCGGATGAAATGGGAAATTTGCATCCCCCAAAGTCAGCTTATCTGAGCATCCTGAAATTTACTATCCCGAGCCAGCCAATAAAAGAATACTGTTTTTTTCCGTGTATAATGCGCCCCCATGTATAATACGCACCCTAAAAATGGCATGTTGATGCTGGAAAAAAGCCTGTACCCATGTATAATACGCACCCAATTTTTATGAATTTTTTAAAAAAAAAAGTATTTTTATTTTTTATTTTTTTAAGTCCCAATGATCGTCACACACGCAGGGAGGCAATGGGTCCCATTTTTATAGTCTTTGGTATGGTCTTAACTAGGCTGGATGTAATTTTTTTTGTTGGCGTTGATTTCTCCGACTGCCCGTAAAGGGACCACCGCAATCCGTGCGCACATGTGAAAAAGGCGTGCGGACGTGAAAAAGGCGGCTCTGTATGGGAGAGACGTTGAAGAGGAATAAAAACACCCTTGGAAACCAAAACTTGCCCCTCGTCGTGACTCGGAGCCGCAACAATCGTTTCGGATTTGTGTAGGGTACATTGTGACAGCAAACGAGCAGGTGATCGAGCAAGCGTCTGATACGGTCGTATGGAGCGTGTTTGAAGTGAACAGCAGAGACGAAAGGAACAAGGCAAAGTGTTGTGAAATAAAATATTACCTGTAATACGCATTTTGTTATTTGCTGATTGAAACTGCTAATTAAACTGTGAATTGAAACTAATAGGAAGAAAACAACTCTCGCTCTTTATAGAACTGACGTGTCTTGCGCATCCGTTCTGCGCATCGGATCCATAGTGCGCATGCGCAGTCATACTGCCTCCGTATGACGTCCGGTCCGCGATGGAGATTAAAAAACAAACAATATTTGACAATAACACACCATCAAGGATTGCACCATCGCATCAAACGATGTGTCGTCAATTATGAATTTTACTGACTACCGTTTTTTTCCGTGTATAGTGCGCCCCCATGTATAATACGCACCCTAAAAATGGCATGCTGATGCTGGAAAAAAGCCTGTACCCATGTATAATACGCACCCAATTTTTATGAATTTTTTTTTTTAATTTTATTTTTATTTAATTTTTTTTTCAAGTCCCAATGATCGTCACACACGCAGGGAGGCAATGGGTCCCATTTTTATAGTCTTTGGTATGGTCTTAACTAGGCTGGATGTAATTTCTTTTGTTGGCGTTGATTTCTCCGACTGCCCATAAACGCACCACCGCGCTCCGTGCGCGCACGGGAAAGACGCGTGCGGACTTGAAAAAGGCGGCTCTGTATGGGAGAGACGTTGAAGAGGAATAAAAACACCCTTGGAAACCAAAACTTGCCCCTCGTCGCGTGTGCGTGTGTGCCCGTGTGTGCGAGAGCGAGAGAGAGCGAGAGAGAGAGTGCGAGAGAGAACGCTCAACCGTAGCGCGCCGCCGACCGCCCAACTGCACCGCGCTGGTAGCATTATTGTGACAGAGCCGTCGCTGAAATTTAGAAGATATTTTTAAAGTCCTGATGTACTTTCTAAAATTTAAGTGGACCTCAGTGCGCACTGCGCAGGGAGCTTAATTTGGTGCGGTCGCGCAACCGCAGCGCGCCGGGCGCTCACTGTCGCATTGCTTAAAGAGCGCCTTTGTGTTTTAGGATGAACAGCAGAGACCAAAGGAACAAGGCAGTGTTGTGAAATAAAATATTACCTGTAATACGCATTTTGTTATTTGCTGATTGAAACTGCTAATTAAACTGTGAATTGAAACTAATAGGAAGAAAACAACTCTCGCTCTTTATATAGCTGACGTGTCTTGCGCAGCCGTTCTGTGCATTTTATTTCACAACACTTTGCCTTGTTCCTTTCTTCTCTGCTGTTCACTTCAAACACGCTCCATGCGACCGCAATGCTCTCGTATCAGACGCTTGCTCCATCACCTGCTCGTTTGCTGTCTGTCACAATGTACCCTACACAAATCCGAAACATTTGTTGCGGCTCCGAGTCACGACGAGGGGCAAGTTTTGGTTTCCAAGGGTGTTTTTATTCCTCTTCAACGTCTCTCCCATACAGAGCCGCCTTTTTCACGTCCGCACGCGTCTTTCCCGTGCGCGCACGGAGCGCGGTGGTGCGTTTACGGGCAGTCGGAGAAATCAACGCCAACAAAAAAAATGACATCCAGCCTAGTTAAGACCATACCAAAGACTATAAAAATGGGACCCATTGCCTCCCTGCGTGTGTGACGATCATTGGGACTTAAAAAAAAAAATAAAAAATTTAAAATTTTTTTTTGTACCCATGTATAATGCGCACCCCAGATTTTAGGACAATAAATTAGTTAAATTTTGCGCACTATACACGGAAAAAAACGGTAAGTGTGTTGGGCAGGATGGCTGAATGCGATGCGCGATTGACAACAAACAAGAAGAAAGGTGATTTCAAGTTTTATTTCGAGGGAGATTTGTCATGTCTCGTCCCCAGTTTTGCTATGTTGCCATAGTTTCTGTTCGCGTCGCCCCTCCCTTCCTGTGTCACGTCAATCAATGTAACGTGTTTTGTCTTTAAGTCCTGTCTGCCCCTCGCTCACCGTCGGATCATTGCATGTGTTACTGTCATGATGTCTGTTTGGTTTCTGTTCCTGTCACCCTGTCTTTTTGTTCCACGTCTTTGTCGGTCAGTCCTGTTGTTGGTTTTGTTGTACCATGATTTTCTTAAAAAAAAAAAAAAAAAAATTAAAAATTGTACCCATGTATAATGCGCACCCCAGATTTTAGGACAATAAATTAGTTAAATTTCGCGCATTATACAAGGAAAAAAACGGTAGTCTAAGAAGGGCTGAAGCATCTATTGGATGCTCATTCGTTCTCCAATCAACTTAGAGCCACCAAACAAGTCTCAAGAAGCCAAATGATGCAAACGGACTGGCATCTTTTGAGAGACTTACCCCATTGGCTCTGCTGAGGGCCTGGAAGTAGATACTGTAGCTTCTGGAGGGAGCCAACGGCGGGTTGGAGAAGCCGCTGTAGTTCTTGTTGTCGCCCACCGTGAACGACTGGGCCGCCGTAAGACCGGAAGGCACTAGCTCGGCCGCCATGTAATACAGCGAATTGGAGGTGGAGGCATTGCGGAAGCCGAAGGGCACCTCAAAGCACTCGGGGGCGGCTCGATGCGACTTGGACATGTGCAGCTCCTTGACCACCACCTGGTAGCAACTAACGACATCACACAGAAGAAGAGTTTCTCGTCAAATAATGGCTCGGAGCCTATTTTTCTGCCTTTTTTGCTCCGAGTCCTGTTCAGCCTCATTGTCGCACGGCAATCATCATTAACTGGCGGTTCGTGGGCCACATGTGCAAAGAAAACCGAGCCTTGAAGTGCAACCACTGAGCGTGCAGAGAGATGCCGCGGCCCTGTGGGCTTATTAGCAAATGGAATACAATCATAAGAGGAGTGAATGGTATCACATGTTTGATACCAAGTCAATGGCATCACGTGATTTTCATCTCATGGTAACGGAGAACATCCTCTTTAAATGCATCCCGGAACGCAAACCTTTGCAACTGTTGTTTTACGACAGCCCCTGCCCGCCCTTCCCACACCAGACGCCCCTCCCACCCAGCCGCCGCTCCAGCCCCAGCCACCCCTCCCTGAGGCAAAATAAGTCAGAGCCCAGCAGCCCTGTCCTAAATTACCTGATGGGAGCGCCTCGCGACTTGGCGGGCTTCAGGACGACGGTGATGGTGGACTCGGTCTCGTTGAGAGGCGCCTCAGAGTCATACTCGGACATCGCGGGGGCTGCGGAAGAAGATGACAGAGACAGACGGGGGTGTCACACCTCGGCTGAAAAACCGACGGCTGACACCTTCTGTTCTTGCCGGGGTGCCCCAAACATGCCAACATTTGCTGTGGCATTTAAGTCTTTAACACCCCGGCCCAAGACATTGAATTGAAACCTCATTAGCTTCACGCTCCGGAGAGAGTTGACAAGATGGCTGACGCCGTGACATTTCAAGAGAGCCATCGGCGTCCTAGGAGGGGAAAAAAGCCCGTTGTCCTTTCTTCTTCGTCTTTTGTTACCTACACTCTCTTGGCAACAAGACGAGCCAGGAAGTGCAAGCGTGCGGTCGCCGAGTTCAGGCGGAGGGAAAACGTACATGCCAAGCAAAGGTCTTGCCCTGACGGCAGACACCACCTTTTTCAATTTGTGAAAAGGTGGAAAGTTGCAACAAGTCAAAAAGCAAAAAAAGCCAAGTGGACCTTGGCTCCTCTCGGCTTCTCCGTTTACCGCGTCGGTTTAATGGCGGTGACATTTGCGAGACAACTGACAATTGCCTGCTAAAAGTCAAGGTAAAAATTTAATCAAGAGAAACACGGCAGAAAAACAAGGGGATCAAAAACGCAGAGCTCCATAACATCACGAGAGCCAGGAACTTAGTCCTCGCGGTCAAAAGTCGCACCATCGGTTGAGTCATCACAGTTTCAAATTTGAGGGCGATTTGGCCGACAAGCTCCACCCACACGGGAGAACAAAAAACTCCCATTTGTGGTCTAATTGTCTGCTTCAAGTTTGAAAGACAATTAGACATTTTGCACCTCAAAGATACATTTGGAGCCAAGCCTTTCAAGATTCTTGCCTTGTTTCTTCCCTTGTTGACACGCTTTCAAGGTTCCACTGAAATTTCAACTTTCACTCCCTGGAAATGCATCCAAAATAGTGGCAGCAGCGGCGGCCTGTCATACTCACTCTTTTTTGCCGGTCGGCCCCCCGTGGACCAAATCTCTTACCTGCTATCTTGGTGGTCACGTGGGTAGTGACAGGTGGGCCGGAACCCTTGCCAGTGGAGGCTTTGAGGCTGAAGAAGTAAGTGGTTCCCGGGTGGAGGGCCACAAACAGGTGACGCGTCTCATTGCTAGCCTTGATCACCTTCCCCCACTGGGCACTCAGGTCGGCGGTGGGGTCCAGAGAGCTCAGGCCTTTGTAGCTGATCTGCAAGGAGCAAGCCCAAGTCAGGCGTTGTGCAAATGGCAGCCTTGCACGACGTCACGCTCCAACTTTCTCTGCGTGAAGCAGCAGCCCACCGCACGGGGGCAACTGGACGTCTTCCAAGCGCCTGCGCTTTGTTCCCCGTTGGCTTTAAGGCCTCTCCCTTCTCAAAATGCTGACCAAGGAATCATGTGCCTGGGTTGAAATGTCCCTGGGTGCATTGCCTCGCCAAGGTTTTGCGGGAAGCTCGCTTGACGTTACGCTCAGGAGGCGATTGGCGTGGCGGCCACGCGCTAACGCTTCCTGTCCTGCCTTCGGTGAGTTCATCAAGGGGAACGAATGAGGTATTGATGTTTATTAAAAGGTGCTCGAGGTCTTTTTAATAAGCTGCCAAAGTTTCCTATGATCTATGGGCTGCTGTGATTGAGCCTAACGACGACCACAAAGGCGGCATAGCGCGCTCTGAAGAAAAGAAGAAGCTATCGCTCAGTCGGCTGTGCGTGCACGCAATAAACAATGTTTACGAGGCTGTGCTGTGCCGAGGGATGTGTATACAGAGGCAGTGGCGGCAACCTGACTTTTTTTTTCATCTTTTATGATAGCTTGCGTTTGTTTTGATTAGAAAAACACAGCAACTCACACTGTGCACTTTGTTCTTCCTAGAGTGCAATTGATCTTTTTTTTCCCATTTATATAGACGCGCTGTTAGCAGAGACACTCATCATCAGAAGCCAATAAAAACATCTTTATAATATAAGGCAACGGATGTTGGCTTGACTAAATCAGACCGGCCGGCTATTGATGAGCAACGAGAAGGCAAAGCGGGTGCCACAGCCGCATTTGTGGCACTCATTTTGCTGCAGACGACTTTCCGCCTCTCCACCAGGTGACCGCCTTCGTGCCGCCCTCTCTGGAACCGCCACTTTTTCTGCCGTGTAAATGATCAACAAGAATCCAACACAGAAATGATGAGGTACGAGACACATGCGTCCAGCCTTTGGTCGACGTGCTATTTGGCCACAACTTTGTGCGATTGGCCGCAATGATTTGAGAACGTCTGGACTTGAGTCGTCGTGCTCGTATAATTGGATGGATGATGGCGTGTAGCCAAATGGGGGTGGGTGCGTCCGTGCGCCAGCGACACTCCCTTAATGGCACTTGAAAAGCACAGGGCTCGGCATCGTTGACGCCCTCTCGCTCTGTCTCACAGAAGTGCACGGACGCGGACGTTCCCACGCCGGTGTGAAAAATTTCATTGGGGCCATAAGTGTCTTGCTCAAGGACACTTGGACATGGTCTTCAAGGGACTGAAGGCATCAGATGGCCATTGAAGATCCTTCATGAAGCAGTCCGGTGCACTCTTCTCTCTGAGCCCACTCAGGCCCAATACTGAGCAATATACACATTTTTATATATATATATAGTTTTTAAGCTTTAATAGGACATGCCAGAATTCAAATAGCAGTGATGGAAGGAGCAGAGGAAGACCAGTGACATCTGGTTGTGGTGTGGTGACAACAAATTATATCATCGCTTGCCAAAGGATGCATCAGGTATCTGTGCCCTCGTGTCTTTGATAATGCCTATGGTGGTTGTCCCCATTGAAACACAGAATCCCAATTGGAACATGGAGTCCCCACTGGCGGGGCTCCTGAAGCGAGCCAAAAGAGACGTTTTGCCCCCATGGTTGAGCGACAACAATCCAACATATATTGACGCCATAGGAGTGCCCCGGGGTGTGCCAGATAAGTATGGACTCGTTAATCAAGTGTCCTCGGGGTTCGAAAGCATTTTCTTATGGATCACCCCCAATAAAAATGTATCGTTTGCAGCGGTGCATGAACAATTGGCATTGATGTCGTTATAGTTATAGTTATTTGATATATAGTTTATCGCAGGGGTGTCCAAACTACGGCCCGCGGGCCAACTGCAGTTTTAAAACAGTTTTTATTGGCCCGTAGCAAATTCTGAAAACATAATTGAATATGGCCCGCACAAGAAGCTTGAGCTCAACTCTGTTGCACTTCTCAGTTTCAACACTAGATAGAGCCCGCCACACAAATGAAATCAAGCAAAGAAAAACTTTTACCGCGAGTCCCCAGAAATGGCTGCACCGAAGAAACGCAAAATAGCAAGTGAGTGTAGAATACTTCAAACACGTTGGGAAAATGAGTATTTCTTCAAAGAAATCAACAGAGAGTGTGTCTGTTTGATTTGTAATGAAGATGTTGCTGTAATGAAAGAGTATAATGTCCGCCCATTTACTCCCAGGAGCCGTGTCAGAAAGCTCGTTGCACACTCACAAGTGCGTGTGCGTACTCAGTAGTACGTAGTAATTTCATCTATCAGTGCCGAATTTCGAGTGTTGGCTGTGACGTCAACATTCTCGTAATTCGCGCGCTGAGTTTTCAGATACAGTTTTACGCTAATGCCACCCACAAACCTTCAATTGGAATCCTTCCATTAAAACGAGTGGCCAGAAGAAAAGAAAGGTGGACACTGATCCTGATTGGCTGATGGATCTGTGACGTCACTCGGACACTCCATTAGGTACACACCCATTTTCAGGTGTACCTCCTAAATGGCTGTTGGATCTGTGACGTCACTCGGACACTCCATTAGCTACACAGGTTTCAGGTTTACCTAATTCTTGTTTTTTCTTAAATAACAGGCCACTTGATTAGGGAAAAGTCACGATCAAAGCTTAAGTGAAAGTGAAAAGTGCCAATTTTAAACTCATGTAAACGTAAGGTATTTCAAACAGTTTGTTCAATGTTATCTGACACTTCAGATATGAATGAAAGGCAGAATTTGTGTTTTTAGAGTTGTTCCACATCTGCCTGAATGGCTTATATTGGCCCCTTCACTTTACTAAATCTGGCCCTCCTTGCAAAAGGTTTGGACACCCCTGGTTTATCGGAATCAGAATCAGCTTTATTGGCCATGTTTGTGCATGCCAAACAAAGAATTTGACTCCGGTTGCCTCTGTACAACATTTAGGTGACTAACAACAATCAGGTGACTAACAACATTTAAGTGGCAAGAACAGGATATAATTGCCCAGTGATGTCTCTGAGACTTATACCGTATACAGTTATATCGGCCTGTGGAATAATTGGAACAGAAACTGACGACGAGTCTGACGTCAGCGCCGTTTTTACTTCCGGAGTCAGCAGAGTTGTTTATAAGTGACACAGAGGATGAAGATTTTGATGGATTTAATGATTTGGAGTGACACAGATGGTTCGATAAAATGATATTATGTTATAGTTATTTGAATAACTCTTAATATGTTATGTCAGGCACGTTCTCAGTTCCTCTTTCATGTGTTTATGTAATGTTAGCATACCGTACCGTTCAGCCTGTTGCCTATTAATGTCTGTTCTTGGTGTTGGATTTTGTCAAATAAATTTCCCCCAAAAATGCGACTTATATATTTTTCCCCTTTATTGTGCATTTTATGGCTGGTGCGACTTATACTATACACACACGCACACACACGCACACACACACACACACACATGGGCCAAATGAGGTGGCGCGACAGACTAAAGGAGGTCAGCGGCTGCACGCGAGGGGGGGGGGGGGGGAGGGGAGGACAACCAGTGTTTTGGTTCGGGATGTCACAATTTGGTACCACAACAAACTCCTTTTTGTCTTCAACTATTGCATTTTTGTGCATCGCACTTTAGTGGTGAACTACACATAAAAGAACCCGGCCCTGCTCTGGTCAGCCTCCGCCCGACACACTCTCTTTAATACCGTAATTAGCTGCAATTATCTCAACACATTGAAGAGAGGCGATGGATTTGCATTCACGTATCACTGCAAGCGTTTCTTCTCTCCACCGCGCCCCCGCCCCCCCTACACACAGCCTATTGTACGGGGACAAGGGGGTACGGTGGTTAAAAAGAGAGGACGCTAGAGACAAGAGAGGCCTTTAGAGGTAGCAGATGATGCCTTTAATCCCACAATAGGTATAATTAGTGTCATTATCTCTAATGGGGAGCATTGTGCCAGGCCTGTGATATGTTAAGTAGATGAGAGAGCACGCGGCCCCGCATGAAAGCAAAGTGAAGGGGGTCGCGTGCGCGCTCTCACTCGCAGGAGATGCTAGAAAAGAAAAATGGACAAGTCGCTCGCAGGAGGCACCTGAAAGGAAAAAACGGACAAGTCGGGATGGGCCAGAAATGCAGCGCACAGGGCCCAGCACGCAGCAAAGCGGCACACAGCTCGCTGTTCTGAACAACGATGGCACCTTGATCGCGTGGCACCTTGCTAGCAATACAATGAGAAGCCACGGATCGCAGGCGATTCTGAGAGAAAAAGCCAAAGCCCGGGCTTTGAATGCACATTTTTGGCCCTACCGTGTCTGAGCAGCTTGCACAGAAAGTGTGCCTTTAGACTTGGGACTCGCCTCGTACTGGGTGATGACTCCATTGGTCTCGTTAGGCGCTTTCCACTGGAGGAAGATCTTGTCCTCGTAGGGCGTGTCCTGGAGAGACTCCTTGGGCACTGAGCCTGGCACTGAGCACACGGACGCATGCAATCATGACACAGGAGTCGCAACGGCACGCCGGCACGGCCAATGGCGGCTCACGCTACGTTGCACCCTTTGCTCGCTACGATGCTACGTGGCAACCCGTGCCTTCCGGCCCGCCAATCCAGGCTCTGGTGCTTTTTTGCTTTTCTTTTCTTGTTTTTGTTTGAATTAAATCCTACTTTGGGGCCGGTTGAAATGAATTTGCTCATGCTTGCACGTGGAAAAAACGGTAAGTCCGTGCAAATCAAAGCGGCGCTCGTTCGCTCGCTCGCCAGCCAGGATCTTCCTCTGCTCTTTGTCCAACATTTTGCGTTTGTCGTCGAAAGGCCGAGCTTTTTTTGGGTGCCTTCAAACAATACGATGTGAACGCAGCAACGATTCTTTTCACCATGTCGATTTTCATTTGTATTTGTGAACGAGAATCCTCCGTGTGATGATAATTGACGATGACTGATGTGGAAATCGACTCGACTTTCCAATCGTTCTCATCATGACTCGATTCCTTCTCAGTGTATATTATATATTATATACATATATGTATATTTTGTAGATGATCACGAATCTAAAACTGCCTTGTATCAGCGATGACATGAGGCTGCGATCAATCAAGATGCTTGTCTGAAGGTGGCCAAAAGTATTCGGTCACCGCCAGGAAGCAAAAACATATGTGGTCAAAAAAGCGAATGTTGCCGGAAATGTGGAAGAGAAATGAAGATAACGCCACGGCATTTGCAGCTCTCTCACCGTCTTCCTCTGTGCGCTTGACGATCTCCTCGCTCTCCTTGCTGCCCTCGCCGTTGGCCAGGACCAGCCGCAGTCTGACGGTGAGGGACGGGCGCAGGTCCCGCAGGGTGTAGCGAGAAGACGTCTGGATCAGCTCCTGGGATGCAAACTCCTGCTGGTTGAAGGTGTAGCGATAGTGCACCTGTGGGGGCGACGGCCGTGCGTGCGTCAACGGAGAGCCAACGGTGACGGTACGATGCCGACGAGGCGCTACCGTGAGGTTGTAGCTGTGGCAACGTGTGACGGCGTAACCAAACGTTTCCCACTGGATGGTCAGGGATCGCGCGTGCACGTCCACCACGTTGACCTTCTGCGGACCGTGGACGGGATCTGAAAGACGCAGCCGCTACGTTACAAAATCGCAGCAAGGAACAGTGAAGGTGGCCGACGCGTAATCCGCATTGAGATCGCAAACAATCATTGCCAAAACGGGGACACGGAGTGCAGGCCTGCAAAAACTAATCAAAATGTAGCCACGCAGAGCCATCGAGGGCAATTAACCATATGGTGCTTCGCCACGCCCAAAGATCCAGTCCATTACTCTGATCATAAGTGGCAGTTCGCTCTGCTAAAAAAAAAAAAACATTCTGACTACAAAAACTACACGCACGCACATGCGTGGCTGGATAACCACCATATGTTCCCCCCAGCACACACACAGACACACACACACATGCACCATGCTGCTTTTTCAAGATGGGTTGAGGCTAATTAGCATCAACCGCTTGATAACAATGCAAACGGGTTAGGGGTCCCTTACACACAAACACATACACACACACACACACACACACTCACACACGAACGCACGCGTGTACGCACGCACACAGACACACACACACGCGCGCACACACACGTTAGCTTCAACCAGTTTGCCGCCATGTTGCACTCATGAATGTACGTATGGGCAAATGAGTCAATGCGCATTTGTCGTGCAAGACAACCAGCCAGACAGCCAGACAGCCAGACAACCAGCCAGACAGCCAGATAGCCAGACAGCCAGACAGCCAGACAGAGAGACAGACAGAGAGACAGAGAGACAGACAGAGACAGAGACAGAGACAGAGACAGAGACAGAGACAGAGACAGAGACAGAGACAGAGACAGAGAGACAGACAGAGACAGAGACAGACAGAAACAAAGACAGAGACAGAGACAGAGACAGAGACAGAGACAGACAGACAGAGACAGAGACAGAGACAGAGACAGAGACAGAGACAGAGACAGAGACAGAGACAGAGACAGAGACAGAGACAGAGACAGAGACAGAGACAGAGACAGACAGAGACAGACAGAGACAGACAGAGACAGAGACAGAGACAGAGACAGAGACAGAGACAGAGACAGAGACAGAGACAGAGACAGACAGACAGAGACAGACAGAGACAGACAGAGACAGACAGAGACAGACAGAGACAGACAGAGACAGACAGAGACAGACAGAGACAGACAGACAGAGACAGACAGAGACAGACAGAGACAGACAGAGACAGACAGAGACAGACAGAGACAGACAGAGACAGACAGAGACAGACAGAGACAGACAGAGACAGACAGAGACAGACAGAGACAGACAGAGACAGACAGAGACAGACAGAGACAGACAGACAGACAGACAGAGACAGACACAGAGACAGACAGACAGAGACAGACAGACAGAGACAGACAGACAGAGACAGACAGACAGAGACAGACAGACAGACAGAGACAGACAGACAGAGACAGACAGAGACAGAGACAGACAGAGACAGACAGAGACAGACAGAGACAGAGACAGACAGAGACAGACAGAGACAGACAGAGACAGAGACAGACAGAGACAGACAGAGACAGACAGAGACAGACAGAGACAGACAGAGACAGACAGTCAGACAGTCAGACAGACAGAGACAGACAGAGACAGACAGAGACAGACAGAGACAGACAGAGACAGACAGAGACAGACAGAGACAGACAGAGACAGACAGAGACAGACAGACAGACAGAGAGCTGGAAGCATTCGTTTTTTAAAATGCATAAAACGGGACGCACTCATATTCATTACAATTTGAAACACATTGATCTTATTATATTTTGTCCGATTGGGTTTTGGTTCAAATCCCCAAAATGTCCAACCCCCCCAACCCAAACCACAAACAAGAAGATGCTCCGTCGCCCAGACTTGGGCAACATTGCAGCCTTTGTTTGAAGGTGGATTGAAGCGTCCAGGCTAGATTAGTCCAGGAAGAGACGGGATTAGGCATGGATCAAAGCCATCTGATTGGAATATTTTGGAGGATGCGGCGAAGGGATTTATGGAGGGGGGAGTGGAGGGGCTGTGCGAATTTGCCATGTTTGAGGGTGCCCTGCAAGGCCCTTCGCCAGATTTAAAGGAGGCATCGCAGCTAATAATCTAGCCACCGCATCCCCCTAATCTACTTTTACGGCAGCACCAACGGCCAAAATTGCTAAACTCTTGCAAGTAGCCCAGGCCCTCTAGCAAACATGACCATCTCAGACATTTGAAGAAGGCCAAGACTTGGCAACAAAGAGGAGCGCAACGCACCACGCAGGTTACACAAAATAACACTATGGACACAAGAATAACGAGCCAGATTAGCCAGATTAGAAACTAAATAGCCAGATTAGCCCCTGAAACGAAAAAGTCGGTTGGACAGGAGTTGATCTGCACGGATAATCTGACTAGTCGCCATCGACGCGCACAGCCAGATTACCTTTGGGGAAGGGGCGTGACAGACAGTCGTCGGACCGCGTAGTTCTATTGCCGCCCCGCTTTAGCTGTATCTAAAGTGTGCGTAAGCGCAAGACGGGCTTTGCCTTCAACGAAGGAGGCACGGCCTGCCAGCAACAGACAAGGCCTTTCTCACTTTGTGTCTCTGCGCAAACAAAAAAAAACACACAGCCAAAGTGTATGTTTTTGTGTGTGTGCGCGCGTGTGCATGTGTGTGTGTGCGTGTGTGTGTGTGTATGTATGTGTGTGCGCACGCAATTCAGTTGAGAACAAAATCATCTCAGATGGTGCTTGCCGGTGGGCTGACAATGTGAAATACATTCGAGAGTGCACAGGTTGGGTTTTAATTGGCGCACTTTCATAATTGGTCTGTTGGGGCACCTTTGTTTCCCGGGCAACCAGCTCGTTTGGCTCAAGTTAGCTTCGGCAGGCAATGAGCGGGTTGAGCAACGAGGCGCCAAAAAGAGCCGCCCGCTTGCTTGCCCGCTTGCTTGTCCGCTTGCTTGCCTGCTTGCTTGCCCGCTTGCTTGCCCGCTTGCTTGCCACGTGTCCTTTTCTCAGGGAGAGCGCCAGCAAAACATCAATCAATGCAAGCAGGAGGAATCACGTCGACCCATGCAGCCTCCAGCAAACGTGCGTGCGTGTGTGCGTGCGGCGAGCTCATTAAGAGGCCGAGTGACGCCTTCTTTGTCCAGCGTCTAACGAACACTGAGCGCTGCAGGCGGGAGAAAAAGTGGGTGCGTGCACATACAGGGGAGAAAGACACAATAAGACACAATATGTGCCGCTTCTGGCGGGGCCACGACGAGAGGATGCTCGTATAACTTGCGTCTCTTCTCATTTTTTTCTTTTTTTTCATATACGACATGAGCCAGAATGGCTTTGCGTCAACAGACGTTCACATTTTTATTTTTGCTGCCTGCCGAGAAGACGGCAAGCGGCGAGACCGGCAAGATTGATGAGGGCGCGTTCGTAAAACGACATTTGGACTAGACGCATCAGTGCTCAGCCTTTCCTCAATGCGTCGGCTTTTTACGGCTTCTTTGTTGGAGGAAAAACAAGAAAAGTCTCAGTTCCCTTTGCGGCGGTGGGATGCGTCCATTAGCCTAACGAGCCCCGTTGCAAGGTTTTGCCTCCCTGTGGTCGACTAGGGGTCAGCGGGCCTGCCGCTCTTCCTTTGTCAGCCAATTAGACGGCGGCGCCTTTGGGTGCTCGGCGGCCTCGGCATCAATCGCCTCCCCGTGGCCCGGTGTCTCAAAGCCCGCCTTTTTTACTCGCAGAAGGCTCACTCACACGCTTTGGAGAAGATTCTTTTTCCCTGTTGATTTTTTTTTAGTCTTCCTAGAATCAATTTGTAGCTTTCTTGCGAGAAAGTCCAAAATTGAGCGCATCATTATCCGATGAGGAACAGGTTGTATTTGTGATCTTGAACTGTTTTTGAGATACTAATGACCAGTTTTTGCTCCCGGAGCAGCCAGAAGCAGCAGTATTGCCAGACAGCATTGAAGGCCTCCCATCAAATTGATTTCTGTTTTGCATTTGTCTTTTTTCCCGGAGCTCGCGTCATGAAAGGGTTGGCAAAATGCCGTGACGTACCTGCGCATTTGGTCCGGGTGACCAGCGGCGGGCCTGGTGGTCCCGTCCCGCCCTCGCCAGGCCGGGACAGCAAGACCTTGATCTCGTACTCTACGTCGGGGTCCAGGTGCCACAGCTTGTAGGTGGGCGCATCCACCACGTGCCTCTCGACCCAGTTTCCCAAGGTGGTGCGGTACTCCACCTCCTTCAGGATGATGGGCCCGTCCCCGATGATGCTGTTGGCGTTGGGTTTAATCCACAGGTAGGTGGCGCCCACGGTCAGGAGCTCGGGCGGGGCGATTGGCGTGGGAGGCGCTGGCAAATGGTAAACCCAAAACACTTGTTAGAGTCACTCGGCCCAGAAAGAGAAGGCTCCGCCCTTCTGCAGCTCTTCGCCATCTGAAGCGAGCTCGGCTCAGTGACAAAACGAGGTGTGCCAGAAAAGATGGGACGGGTGGCCTGGCCGGCGTCCCTCAAGCGCCCCCACGAGTCGTTCCCAAAGGCATTTGGTCCAAAACCAGCCCATCACGTCACATCACGTCAAAAAGCTTTTAGCTGGTTTACGACTTCAATTTCAAGCACGCGCATGCACACATGCATGCGTTTCAATATTTGTTGTTATATTTAGATTTGGATTGAGATTTATACTCTGACGGGCTTTATTAACGTGCAGGGAAGGGTGCACCGGCCCCAAGACTCGGCTCCCCACAAGGCCGCTTGGGAATATTTATGAACACAATTTATAGACGGAGTCCGCAGGCCCGGCCAGCCAGCAGTCAATCACTCGCCCACGCGCACGTGTTAGTAAATAGTGTCCAGGCGAGTGACAAAAAGCTCAAAGAAAAAATGCTTACTCCACAGATGCTGCTCATTTAATTTCTTTTGCGCAAGCCCGTCTGCCCCGGGCGGCCAAAAGCCGCAGCCGAGTTCGGCCCAGACAGAGCCACTTGGACCGAGCGCTCGTCGCGTGAGGGGGCATTTGTTTTCTGCGTCCAAGCGGCATTTGCCTTGCTTTGACTGGGGGGGATGAATTGAGAGGGGAGCGCCTTGAGTCACAAGCCTCGCTATGGGAAAAAAAGAGAAGAGCATGCGCTTGCATGTCAAAGCCGCCGTGCTGTCTCACTCAGATGAGCTCCTCTGCAGGCGTGTTTGAGAAACAAGAAAAGTCAAGAAAGGTCAATGCCACTTTGAATCCCGAGCCCAAAGCCCAAGTCGGCCTCGAAAGCCCAACCTCGGGCCGCCTGGGCCAATGGATGAGTTAGTTGGCAGCTGGCTCGACAGGTCGCAACTTTTCACCCTCTGCTCCTCTTGCTCAATCGTGCTGGCTCGGCGCTTCGCACCTGCTCATGCATTACTTATATTGCTCCTCAGAAATTCCCTAACGTGTCCTCCATCTTGCACACGGGCGAGATGCGCACATGAAAGAAAAGGAAGGAAGCCATGCGCGGAATATCAAGCACGCCGCAGACTTTAGCGCTTCCTGAGCTGGAAAGGAGGAGACGCTTGGGCAAATGGATGTGGACGGATTGACGGCAAGCAAGCAAAAGCACTTCAAGAAAAACTCTCTTGCCTCTTTTTCCTTACTTTTGCCCAGCTGGCCAAAGACGGCGGTGGGTGGCCGCATTTCTCAGCTCCTACCAACCATGGCAACGTGGGATTTGTCTCAGTGCGGACAGCCACTCCGAGAAGTGGCTTCTCCTCGCGGGACGCTCACGATCCGGCTCGCAAACCAAGACACGTTTGCCCCCCTCGTGCTTACACAGCTCCTGAGACATTGTAAGCATTTTAACTTGTGCCTTTCACCTGTTTGGCATTTTCCAAGACATGGACAGCCACCACCTTGACTGCCCGTTTCCGTTCTCCGCTTGTGGCTGCTCAAAGCGGAAGGAGGACTGCAGGCGGGCCGCCGAGCCAGAATCTGTCCACGTATCTATTGATTAGTGCTGCTATTTATTTTGCGGATGATGCATGTGGGCAAAGCAACACCAACGCGCATCCACACATTGGAGCTTCAATGACTAAGTTGTGCACGAAAGCCCAAATTGCTCTTTGGCGGCCGGCCTCGTTGGTCACGAGCGCCACTGCGCCAGAGTCTCAAAGACAAACGATTTTAGGGTGGTGCTCACTCTAACTTGTTTTGCAAGAACCAAACGGGAGACAAGTAAGTCCTTTTAGACACCTGCAGGCGGAGAGTTCATTCGTCGCCGTGCTTACAGCGATGGTCGAAGGAGGTCTGACTGGCCCCATGCAGGAGCATTTTTATTGAGAGAAACAGGGTAGGGTTGAGAGTGGGGGTGTGGGGTTGAAGCCCCTGGCCTGCTGATCAAAGCATAGCAGGGGGTCTTTTACGACGTTGTGTAAACAAGGCAACTTTGATTGCTTCCTCTGCAGCTAGTCAGTCAGTTGAAAAGATCTTAGCACTTTGTTCTACTACTTTTGTTAAGACAGGACAAGCTAGGTAAATTATTACAGGTTACTTTCCAACATTATCATACGATGAAGATAATCTGTAAACCCTAACAAACGACATGGCAGAGTTTGGGCGACAGAGGCGCCTCAGTTGCATTCGAGTGGATCGTTGCACTTTCCGAACAACGGTTTTTAACGCATTTTCCTTCATGAGAAAACCATGAATTAAAAAAAAAAAAAATCAAGAAGCACGTCACATGCTCTTTCTGCCTTTTGCTCAGTGCTGAGCAGATAACGACATCATCCAACGGTTAGAAAAATTCCACGCTTGGCCATGTCGCAAGGCGTGGGCTCTGCTTTCAAGTCCACATTTCAAGGTCATTTGAGGATGCAGCGCTTCGCCGGCAGGCAGACCTTGGCCACAACACTGGCCTTTTCACTCTTTGGATAAAAGTGATCATGCTCCAAACACACAAGAACCCCGATTTCAAACGGGGCACACACCTCCAACAAATGAAGTTGAACATCACAATATGAAAAACAATACACAAATGTTGCCAGAGGGATGACCCAGATTTGGCAACACGCACACACAAATGTGTGTGTGTGTGTGTGTGTGTGTGTGTGTGTGTGCATGTGTGTGTCCGCGTGCATGTGTGCGTGTGTATGTGTGTGTGTATGTGTGTGTGTATGTGTGTGTGTGCGTGCGCACGAGCGATATTGTCCACTGATGGAATCATGAACCATCTCCCCCAGCATAACGACGCATGGCTAGCAACACCTGAGCTTCGCACACGCATGGTGCACATGTGCGCCATGCTCACAAATGCCAATGACAGTTTGAGTCTCTAAAATCATCAGCACGTGACATGCTCGCCGGTACACGTATGCGCGCACACGCACCCGCCCCAAAAAGTTGAAGACGTCATTGAAAGCAAATGATGATGACTAGAAGACGGTCTGTGCCCGGCCCGGCGCCTTGTCCATCTGTCTCACGGATGTACAGTAATCCCTCGCTACTTCGCGCTTCACCTATTGCGGCCTCGCTCTATCGCAGATTTTTTCTAAACAAATATTGCGGATATATTCGGTGCATCGGGGAATCGTCATATGCAGGAATGAAGCACACAAGACAGGCAACAAGACAAGCAAGTGCACATCTCCACCATCAGCGACCTCAGGCGTCACTTGGAGCGCACGGCTTTGTCTGACCTAGGATACTAATGGCCAATGGGAACATGTTGAGCTGTGTCCTTGCACCTGATTGACTTAGCAGTTCTAACTACAATTTACATCAGCTTACCGCACTGTCTGTGTCAACATATCAGACTTGTGCTTCATCACGGAAGTTTTTTTTTACTTCGAGACTTTAGTGAAAATGTTTACAAAAGTGTTTAAGTAGTTAGTTAGTAAATAAATAAGAATGTCTCTGAAAGCCAGCTTGTCTGAATAATGTTCACGTGTTTACTAAAAAATTAGTAAACAAGAATATTTCTTAATTTAAAATGTTTGCAAAAGTGTTTAAAAATGCAAAGAAAAGTGCTTAATAAACAATAAAATGTTTAAAACTACAATAAAGGTTAATAAAACTCTTGTGTGGATATATTGTACAATATATTTACTGTTCTATTTTCTTTATTTTCTTATTTATTTAAATGAATAAGAATATTTCTAAAAGTCAATTTGACTTTAAAATGTTTATAAAAGTGTTTAAAAATACAAAAAACACTTTTAAAAGTACATAAAAGTGTTTCAAAATGAAATAAAAGTTCATAAAATCCTTGTGTAGATATTGTAATAATGTACAGTGGGGAGAACAAGTATTTGATACACTGCTGATTTTTCAGGTTTTCCCACTTGCAAAGCATGTAGAAGTCTGTAATTTCTATCATAGGTGAATTCAACTGTGAGTGATGGAATCTAACAGGGCTGTGGACTCGGTCGGATTTTTGCACCGAGTCCGAGTCTGAGTCCGGCCTCTTGACCACGAGTCCGAGTCCGAGTCCGGCTGTCCATTTTGTATGTTAATTCCTGTGACTGCTTAGTCTTTATTCAAGGCTAATTTAGATCAAAATCTAAATAATTACAACTGTTTTGTGATGGCTTTGTCTTTATTAAACATATAAACGAATACAATAAACAGATACTTTCAAATTTTAATCATTAATTACACCATTATAGCTCAGCCATTTATCTAAACACAAATAATTAATGACGACCCCACAACTATCGAAACACATCAATGATATAAGCTGGGTGACATAATCGTCCTTGACATTGGTACATAATGTAAACATTAGCCTAAGTGCAACTTAACGTGGCCGCATTGATCGTAACTTACGCTCCGTTTCCCCCCCAAATCTAGAGGCAAAACATTGTTCTCTCGCTGCTCCAGGGTTCTTCCATCTTGGCTGCGCGCGGGGCATTGTGGGTCTTGTACGTGCACGCACGCAAGCAGGCAGGCGCGGGCGCGCACGCAACAACTAAATTTGTCTTCATAACAAGCAAGCAGGGCTGTCGACAGTATTCCTACGTGCATTCTCAGCAGCATGATGAAAATAAAATTGAACGTATTTTTTTTATTGTTGGACTCGGTGGACTCGGTCAAAATCAGCACAGAGTCCGAGTCCGGCAAAGATTACCGAGTCCCCGAGTCCGAGTCCACAGCCCTGGAATCTAAAACAAAAATCCAGAAAATCACATTGTATGATTTTTAAATAATTAATTTCCATTTTATTGCATGAAATAAGTATTTGATACATAGGAAAAACGGAACTTAATATTTGGTGCAGAAACCTTTGTTTGCAATTACATTCATGATCCAGAGGGGGAATGGGAGAAGGTCAGGTGGTCTGATGAGACAAGAATTTAACTTTTTGGTTTAAACCACTCGTCGTGTTTGGAGGAAGAAGAATGATGAGTACAACCCCAAGATCACCCTCCCAACTGTGAAGCATGGCGGTGGAAACATCATTCTTTGGGGATGCTTTTCTGCAAAGGGAACAGGGCGACTGCACCGTATTCAGGGAAGGATGGATGGGGCCATGTATCGTGAGATCTTGGCCAACAACCTCCGTCCCTCAGTCAGAGCATTGAAGATGGGTCACGGCTGGGTCTTCCAGCATAACAATGACCCAAAACGCACAGCCAGGGCAACTACGGAGTGGCTCCATAGGAAACATCTCAAGGTCCTGGAGTGGCCTAGCCAGTCTCCAGACCTGAATCCAATAGAGAATCTTTGGAGGCAGCTTAAAGTCCATGTGGCCCAGCGACAGCCCCCGAAACCTGAAGGCTCTGGAGGAGATCTATATGGAGCCATATGTGGGCCAAAATCCCTGCTGCAGTGTGTGCATACCTGGTCATGAGCTACAAGGAACTGATCTCTGTAATTGCAAACAAAGGTTTCTGCATCAAATATTAAGCTTTTCTGATGTATCAAATACTTATTTCATGCAATAAAATGGAAATTAATTATTTAAAAATCATACAATGTGATTATCTGAATTTTTGTTTTAGATTCCATTACGCACAGTTGAAGAGGTGGAGCAGTTGGTGGGCTGGTGCAGAGACAATGGCCTGATCCTGAATGTGGAGAAGACGAAGGAGATCATCGTCGACTTCAGGAAGAACCAGCCTCACCACGCTCCACTGATCATCAACAGCTCAGCTGTGGAGGTGGTCAGCAGCACTAAATTCCTGGGAGTCCACATCACAGACGACCTCACCTGGACTGGGAACACCACGACACTGGTCAAGAGGGCACAGAAGCGCTTGTACTTCCTGCGGAGGATGAGGAGAGCCCACCTGCCCCCACCCATCATGAGGACGTTCTACCGAAGCACCATAGAGAGCATTCTGACAAGCTGTCTCTCGGTGTGGTGTGGGGGTTGCAGCGCCTTTGATTGGAAAAACGTAAGGAGAGTGGTGAGGACAGCAGAGAGGATCATCGGAGCTCCTCTTCCCTCCATTCAGGACTTGTCATCCCAGCGCTGCGTGTCCCGAGCCCGTAATATTATCAGGGACCCATCACACCCCCACCAAGGACTGTTCTCCCTGCTACCCTCTGGGAAGAGGTTTTGCAGCAACCACTGCAGGTCCACCAGGTTCTGCAACAGTTTTTTCCCTACTGTCGTCAGACTGTTGAACATTCAACTTAGCATTCCTCTGCACACTTTGTAAATACGTACTGTTTTTGTTTCCTACACTGTTTACATACTCTATCACTGCTGCACTTTATACTTATCTTATTTCATATTTATATAGAAATGTCACTTTTTTATTCAGCCGAAATATCATTACATTGTTGAGAGCCGTATGCAACGAATTTTCGTTTTGTGTGCACCAAGTGTTTACAAAATGACAATAAAGTCTGTCTAAGTCAGTGCTTCTCAAATAGTGGGGTGCGCCCCCCTTGGGGGGCGCGGTGCTATTCCTGGGGGGGCGCGTGTGACCCTGGGGAACAGGCTTTTTTTTTGGCAGTACTAGAATAAAGTGTAATTGCGCGTTTACTACAGCAGGGGGCAGTGGCGCTCTCATTGTTACTTCTGTCACGTTTGCGACAGTGCAACATTTTACGACTTACAAGACAAGTTAGGATAGTCACGGTGGGGAGGGGGGGCGCGAATAGTTTTCTTCTTGCTAGGGGGGGGGGCGTAACAGAAAATAATTGAGAAGCACTGGTCTAAGTCGAAGTGTCTAAGTCTAAGAGTACCGTATTTTCCGCACTATTAGGCGCACTTAAAAACTTACAATTTACTAAAAAAAACACAGTGCAACTTATACTGGCAGAGCGCCTTATATATGAATCAATTGATGAATTTGTTGATCCATACTGGTTGTACACAGCGCTCTGCCAAAATGTTTCAATACGTTTTAGTACAACTCGTAAATTACAAGGTTGCATCGCTTCCCATCATTACGGCAACCGTGGTCAGGGGGCGTCACTGAATAGCTGTTGTACCCGCGAGGCTATTTCATTTCAAAATAGGCTGCTCCGTTAATGTTTTCGAGTACGTTTACGGATCAATATCCAACGGAATCATAAATAAGCAGCACCAATGTGTTAAATCAGTCTTTAGTCGGTTCCGATCACTTTTATGGGAGAGAGTTTGAGAAACGTGATTGTTTACAGGGGGCCGCCATGACACTTTGCTGAGGCTCATGTGAGTCTGCGAGCTGAGGCTCATGGGAGTTTGCGGGTGGCTAATGCTATAATGATAGCTGCTATACGCACGAGGCTATTTCATTTCAAAATGGGCTGCTCCATTAATGTTTCAAGTAGATTTACAGATCGATATAGAAGGGAAACATATAAGTAAGCAGTACCAATGTGTTAGATCGAACTTTAGTCGGTTCCGATCACTTTTATAGGAGATAGAGAAACGCGATTGTTTACTGAGGGCTCATTGGTTATTGGTTAGTGGGTGCATACCGCAACTCTAGTCAACCTCAGTTTGATGCAGTATAGCTTGTATTTTATGCGCCTTTTAATCCTCTCTCTCGTTAATGTCAGAGCTCCAACTTGGTGTCGTGGAGCCACGCCAGCATCTCTGGTCCCAGGTCGAAGAGGCCGGCCTCTGAGGGTGGTCTATATAGGGGGCAGGTGTTGATGATGTGGTCGGCTGTCTGCTCGGGGGCTCCACACTCGCATGCCGCACTGTCCGCCAGTCCCCACTGCCGCATAGACGTGTTGAAGCACCCAACACCAGTGCCTTTTAATCCGGTGCGCCCTATATATGAAATAATTTCTAAAATAGAAAATTCAATGTGGGTGCGCTTTATAATCCAGCGGGCGACTTGCTTGCAGGACGGCAGAAAACGACTGCATTGCACTTCCTGCTTAGGAACCAGAGTTTCGTTGCCTTTTGTGGAGATGCCGAGCACATCGATTGATGTGAAAAAGTCGCAAGGGCTCAGGTCCCAAAGCCAGTTGGCGGGACGTCAGCGTTTTTAAAAACAATGTTGCTCCTGACAGCACGTTAAGCCAAAACAAAACCGAGGAACAGGGTCGGAATTGAACAGTAAGTTGGCCATTTTGGCTTGCCGCAGCCATTCCGGGCCGCCCTCGTCGTTCGGAAGATGAACAAATAACAACCATTAAATAATTAAATAAATAAATAAATAAATAATAACAACATGGTCTGACGTTTTTCTGGAAAGCGACATTTTGCGCATCTTCACCAATTGGCGGTGCCTTTAGGGGGACAGTATCGTGCAAAATCGAGAGGAGTATGGCTACTTGCGTCGTGGACGCTGCGGAGTAGTATGGCCGCCTTCCATTTTGACACACACCACCAGCTGGAGCCTAATTTTAGATGAGACGGCGGTCACCAAGGAAAAAACAGATGCCTTCTGCCAAATGGCCATTGTGACCATCTTGACCAAAATTCAATGCGACACTGAAGAAATGGGGTCGAAATACAAAAAGTCCTGCCTAGCTACAAAACCATATATGCTCAAACTTCATCGAATAAAGTACATAAGCAGACAAGTATATTCACAATAAAATTCAATCAATAAAAGAAACATTTTCGGCATATAATTATACCTACACACCAGATCAATAAAAAAGACATAGGTAACTAGACATTTTTGATAGGGGGTAATGACAAAGGTTTTTATAACTTTATGATCTGATATGTATTTCTGAGCACTTTGAAATGACAAATGTTTTTTGATATATTGGCTGAATAGCTTAAATGACCCTTAATACACCAGCTCAGTGGCCTAGTGGTAGAGTGTCCACCCAGAGACTGGAAGGTTGTGGGTTTAAACCCCGGCCGGGTCATACCAAAGACTATAAAATGGGACCCATTGCCTCCCTGCTTGGCACTCAGCATTAAGGGTTGGAATTGGGGGGTTAGATCACCAAATGATTCCCGAGCGCGGCACCGCTGCTGCTCACTGCTCCCATCTCCCCCAGGGGATGGATCAAAATCACATGGGGATGGCTTAAATGCAGAGGACAAATTTCACCACACCCAGATGTGTGTGTGATGATCATTGGGACTTTAGCTTTAACTTAAGGAACTGTATAATGCATGCCTGATGATTTTCTAAATCACGTACACTGCCAAAGTCGTCTAGAAATGTTGAGCATGGTCGCACGAAAGGCCCAGCGATGTATTGTACTTTCCTGAAAACAGAGCTTTCTTAACAAGAATTGTGATTGAACTCAACCAACCTGTGTAAGTCTAATTTCTGCTTCCGTGTCTTAGCATTTTCCTAAATCTGAAGAAATCAAACGAGCACGCACTGAGTAAATTGGATAACAGGTGATTGGCAATGGCTTTTGCCGTGAGGCGCAGATAGCGCGCTCCCTAAATTGTGGACAAAACCCAACAACACAATTTTGGCGGAGAACGCGGAGGAGACTGAAGGTCCTTCTTGATCTTTGGGGTGTTTTGCGAGCGGCTACGTTGAGATGCACGTTTGAAATGTTGGACAAGGGAGAACCAAGCGACATTACCTTTGACGATGAGGTTGGCATAGTTGGAGACTCCGGAGCCGCCGTCACTGCGGATCACACAGCGGTAGTGGGCTTTGCCGAGCGGCGAGGTGTCGCCCACGCCGACGCTAGAGGAGAAGCGGCGGTGGTTGACCACCCGTGTCACCATGGGGGCCGTGTCCTTGCCGTTCCACTGCTGCAAGAGAGCCAGCATTAGCCTGTGTTAGCCAATGTCGGTTAGCCGATGTTAGCCAGCGTTACCGGTGACGCAAAACATTCTCCGATTAGTTTGTTTTTTTTTTCTCCAAAAAGTCGGCGCTGCTTTCCAGGCACTGTGCCGTCTGTCACCCTTTCGCACCAAATGCTTCGTATTTTTGTACAGTGGACCCTCGCTTTTCAACCACAATCCTTTTCAGAAGGCTGTTCGAGAAATGAATTGTTCGAATTCCGAATCATGTTTTCCCATTACAAATAATGGAAACAAAATATTTCGTTCCGAGCAAAATAAAAACGCCTTTTTTAAGCATTTTTTCATTTGCGCATTTGTGTCAGCAACTGCACCGCACCGCTGAACGCGCAACCTTTATTGTGACAAAGAGGTCGCTAAAATTTTGAAAATATTTTTAAAGTCCTACTGGACTTACCAAAATTTAAGTGGACCTCAGTGCGCAAGGAGCTTAATTTGGTCCGATCGCACAACCGCAGCGCGCCGGGCGCTCACTGTCAAAAGGTTGACAAGCGTCTTTGTGTTTTAGGATGGCTTTACTACTCCCACTTGCTTCCTTTGGAGGCATGATTAGAGTTGATGCACTCCTCAGAGTAACGAGAATGTAATAACGAACGGAGGCAGTGGCATGTGGGTCCTCTCGGCTCATCTCGCGAGGTTCGACAACCGAATTTCGTGCGACATCCGAAGCAAAAAAATATCTAATTTTTTGTTCGAATACCGATTTGTTCGAGAACCGCGACGTTCGAAAACCGAGGCTCCACTGTATTTGTATTTTATTCATTGTGCTTTGCCATTTTTTCGTCGTCACTTTGCTGCACTTCTTTTTCAGGCTTAAGAGCGCATCACTCAAGTGATGCGCTGCCTTCGTCCATGCATCTTTCTCTGGCTTTTGTGGCAGACACGCTGGCCGTGCTGCGCCTGCAGCCTACTACTCTGAGCTTTTTTTTTTCAGCTTTTGTTTGGACCACTGATGGGCCACTTGTGTGGGCGTTACCTTTATACCTTTCAAAGTGTGTTAAAAATCAAATCTAGTATTATTATTCTTAAAGCGCTATCAGATCTTGTCCGTTTGCAGACCCCCACCCCAGCCCGCCTCCATGGGGGATGTCATCAGCAGCGCACTTTGCACGCACACGGTTGGAGACGTCGACAAAAAGTTTCATCAGCTCCGCTGTTCCGGGCGAGACCTCAGAGCGCACCGCGCAAAATCTATCCATCCATCCATTTTCTGAACCGCTTATCCCCACGGGGGTCGCGGGAGTGCTGGAGCCTATTCCAGCCGTCATCGGGCAGTAGGCGGGGGACACCCTGAACCGGTTGCCAGCCAATCGCAGGGCACACAGAGACAAACAACCATTTGCACTCGCACTCACACCTAGGGACAATTTGGAGTCTTCAATCGGCCTACCAAGCATGTTTTTGGGATGTGGGAGGAAACCGGAGTACCCGGAGAAAATCCATGCGGGCCCGGGAAGAACATGCAAACTCCACACAGGGAGGGCCGGAGGTGGAGTCAAACCCGCACCCTCCTAACTGTGAGGCGGACATGCTACCCAGTGCCCCACCGAGCCGCCTCCACGCAAAATCTTCTCTGCAATTAGCATGGATGAATAGCGCTTAGATTCACTCGAGCGCTCTTTGCTCTTTCCAATGTACTGACTGTGGAGTGTTGCAGACGAGCGCTCTGTTTACTTGCAGCTTTGGTTCTTGACATTCGATCGTTTTTGTCTGAGCCCACAGCTCGCCTCGCTCTTTGGCTGCCTTCGTGTGCCACGCTTTCCTTCTTTTCTTCGCCTCCCAACTAAATCAGCAGCACGTTTGTGGACGACGACAAAGTAGGAGAGCGTAGACATAGAGATACCCACCTGCAGCCAGAGTTTGTCGCGCTGAGACCACTTGCCCCCCGCCGTACACTGGAAGGAAGCGTTTTGACCCACGTTGACTTCTACATTCTGAAGGCGCAGGAAGTGAGGCGCTTGCCCTGAACAAAAGCGCACAAACAAAATTGGCCAGCGTCATCCAGCGACACCGGAGGTTACACGAGACGTGTGCGAAAAGAGGATCGTCGTGCGACTATGGCAATATGACACGACGTTAAATTGTAGACGGAGCACATAGGAAAGGACATTGGAGGTGAACGGTCTTTAACTGCGATAGAGCACACGGAGTGCATATCAAGCGTTCAATATACTGAAGGAGGACGTCGGTATGCTAGAGTCGAGAAAAAAGATGAGAGTTCCCGGCAGAGCTCAAACATGGTGTCAATACAAGAGGCGCCCTCGCCATGCATCATTGTTATGCTACGTTGTGGTCCGTCTTGTCCAGAGTGAGCCACACAGACACCATTTTGCTTCCTGGCCTTACAGGTTCGGCAATTGGGACGCGCACGCTCACTCACGGCAGGGATGAGCCAGAACTCGGACGTCGTCGACGGCGATGACTCCTGGGTGGCCCTGGACGGAAACGGCCTCAAATATCACCTGGAGAGGAAAAGGACGAAAGCAGATGAGAGGAAGGCGCACGTGCGCACGCACGCTTCCTGGTGATTCCCGTGACAGCAAATGTGCGTACATGCGTGCGAGTAAATCTGGGATGGCCATTTCTCTTGCTTGTCATTGGACTTTGAGAGGCGTGCCCCGTCCAACTCAAAGTGAGCGGCCTGGCGGACGGCGGCTTGGCAGACAGCGACATGACAGGCGGCCGGCGAGCCTTCGCAAGGCCGACGGCAGATGGTTCTTGCGCAATACGGGCGCATTTATGAGCTAGACTGTGTTGCGGTCTTTGCTTTTCAGTTTTGGCTTTGATTCCAGGACAATGTGTACATGACTCGAGACAAAGAGCCAAAGCTTGGACTAGATTCAGCCGTCGCTGCATCGCACTGGGACCGGCCGAATGCTCTGCATCCTTCAGTGTCAGCCGAAGCACGGCACTGCGCGACGTGGCTGTCTTTCAAGCGCTCTTTGTCACAGGGCTTCGTTTGTCAACGAGTTAAAGCATCGCAACCTTTTTGTGAAGGCCGCGTGCGCCTGTGTCACCTGGTAGGAGTTGGGCCAGAAGGTGGAGATGGCGAGCTCGGCCTTGAGCCATCCATCGGTGACAGTTTCGCTGACGTTCCACACGGGGTTGCTCTGAGCACCCCCGTAGACCTGAACAAAGCGTTTGAGCGACTTGACAACTCCACGAGGCCTTCCCTTCACCTGAGGCGACCTGGATGTAGACGTTGAGAGCGCCGGGGCTGGCGCCGTCACGGCCCGATATGGAGTAGAGGAAATCAATGCAGTGGGTGTCGTTTTCCTCCAGCATAGGCATGTGGAGACGAGCACGCTGACCCGACGCCCGGCCCGACGCATTCACCACCATTGCGCCACCTGACACAAAGGCACAGAGGCAGACAAAAACATGCTTCAAATTTGTTTAAAAGTACAACATCAAGCAGAAATGCTGCAGCCTTCAACTTGGGAGAATGTGTGACAGAGCAAATTTGCAATCCTGGAAGAACATTTTCTTTGTCTGGAATCAGGATGCAGTCAACATTGTCAGGGTCATGGTATTGTGGCCCCCCAGGGCAGGCAGCTGCCACATAAAGAAAGCTTCCGCTTGCTGTCGAGTATGTTTCAAGGTGTTTTGCGAGCCTGGTCTGCTCTGTGGAACGCCGCCACGAGCCAGCGCCAGATTTACACGCTACTCCAGTCGCGCCACATCCTCAATCACCGGGGGGTGGTTGCGCGTGCACGTGTTGAGAAAAAATCTGAGTCAAACCTTTGGAATGAAAGAGCCTTTAACAATTCAAGGAAATGCCGGTAAAACAATAGCATGAAGGAATTTGAAAACTTCTCCGCAAAAAATGGCCAAAAAGTCTCAAGGACCTGAAGCGCCACCAAACTGTCAACGTACAATTTGATCCTCAAAGAATGAAAGACGTCAGAGAGTGTTGAGGGGAAAATTGTGCAAGAACAGTTTGGTGCTGCTATAGACCCATGCCTCCAAATGAACAGGAAGTCAACCATTTTGTTTTGAGGCAGTCGGTTTGTGGTACTCCCACTCTCCCAGATGCTTGCTGATGACAAAACGGAGCAAGCCAAACAAACAAACCTGCTGCTTCCCCCAACCCAAAGACCGCAAAGACTTTTTTCTGGATGTGATTCTTTGAAGGAAGCAGGTCAAACTCTGCGAAGTTTAGCAGCAGTGTTTTTTTCTAACTTGAGCGGCAAGTGAGCGCCACCTTATTCTTCTTTTTCATCTTCTTCACATTTTGTTCTGCTCGAGAGTTGTAAAAGGTGTTGTCAGGGTTTTCCAAACTATCTTGATCTATGATTATGTTGGAATGTATGTAACTGGTAATAAATAACTTAGGTAGATTAGTTTTATGTTTACGTTGGTATGTAACCGGTAATAAACCACCTAGCTCTGTCCCATCCTAAACAATGTCGTAAAACATCCCCTGCTCTGTTTATCTAGAGGTCAAGAGCTTTAACTTGTTTATTCAGTCTACTGTCACCCCCACCCTTTTCCTAAAGATGCTCTTGTGGGAAGGGAGAGTCAGACTTCATTCGACCATCGCTGTAAGCACAGCGACGAGTGAACTCTCCGCCTGCAGGTGTCTAAAATGACTTGCTTGACTCCTGTGTGGTTCTTGCAAAATAAGTTAGTGAGCACCACTCTAACATTTTGGTGCCGAAACCCGGGACCCTCATACCCGCCATCTGGCTGACGGAGGAGGACGTGCTGCATTGTCGACAAGCCAGCGTCCTTTAGGGGGACCTGGAAAAGAAAGTCCTGGGAAGAGAATTTCTTCGCTGGGCCAGCATCTTAGGTCTGCCTTCGTCTGCCAGAGGTGGATTGACGGGTTCCGGCAATGCAACGTACCAGGGGTCAGGTAAGTTAGAAATTGTGTGGTTGTGAAACGCGTAAAAGTAAAAGTGCACAGGAATAAAAATAGGCAAGACAGAAGATAAGAAGTCTTGTGGAAGGAGGGGGTGTTGTAGAGTCCCCCTCCAGATGAAGTGGCTCTTCTGGAGCAGTGGTTTTCAAACTGTTTTATATATTTTTGTAAAATCTCACGTACCTCCGTGTACCCTTATTTGACAACCACTGTTCTAAGGGGACAACTTCGCGTTGGCAGGGCTAGGTAACTGGACAGTTGTCTTCAGTTCCCAGGGAAGGAAGGGGTGTTGTAGAGTCCCCCATCCGGATGAAGCAGCTCTTTTATTTTTAAAAGAGGACTTCGCGTAGGCAGGGATAAGAAATTTGTGTGGTTGAATGTGTGACTGGTAGGATAAATTGACTAAAAAGCAGTTCTAGCATTGATCGACGGCAATAACACAGGCTAGTAATTTGTTAGGTCAATTTAAACCTGCATTGAGGATCCTCAAAGAAAATAAAAAGAGATTGAAAAAAACACTGGAAAAACTAAAATTAAGATGAGAAAAAGGAACGATAAATCTCTAGCTCTTGAAGGAGATGAGTACATGGCGAGTAGATTTCTTGATTGTATGTAATACATGCTGAAGTGGAAAAAGAAAAGAGAGAGACTTGAATTCTACTAGACTGTGGTTGAAAGCTTCACAAGAGAGAAGAGAATAAATCCAAAAGACAGAAAGTTGAAAACTTGTCCCGGCCACGGCTCCAGCCGCAGCTCAACCAGAAGAGCAAGAGAGGCATTCCGCTCGTGTGCAAAACTTGTATACAACAACTATGCAGTGGGACAGGCATGCTGAAAAAGTGATCCAAAAAGGCAAATGTTCTGATGTATTTCATCTAGATGATAATAATGATCTAAATGAAGATACAAGGATCTTCTTCCAAAGTTCCCAAAGGGGAGAGGAAGAGTTAGAGACCAACAAGGCCGAAGGCCACCATATAATTCAAAACCCCCATCAGATTCTGACAACTGTTGGAACTGTGGGAAACGTGGACACTGGTCAAGAGAGTGTTTTAGAAGAAAAGAAAAAAAAGCGGTGCCAGTCAAGGGGCAGAGGAAGAGGCAGAGGAAAGGTCACATTTACAGCATGACAAGCTTCCTCTCCTTTGACCCCTCATGCTAATACAGAGAAAGAAAGAATAGATGCCCATATGACAGCAAAACATGTCATTGTCAGATTATTGGAACATTTTTTGGATTATTAGAGCTCCTGTCCATGCAAGAAGTATGACAATGCTGTTTGTATGCCCAATGACAAATGACCAGAGATCAAGTTGTGTGTGTACACTAAAGTTAGAATTTGCAAATCAAGTGGTAAATGAATGCAACTTGAAGATAAATAGAAAATTAGAATGTACTGTCCTTGTGTGCGTAGGAGGGACTAGCTCATGATCGACCACAGGAAATGGCCAGCCTGTGACGAATCATTGGTGCTGGGACCTGCCCTACGCGCGCGAGAGCTGTGCATGTGTGTTAAAATGATGAAGATTGGCTAAACTTTTAGTGTAAAGAAATTTGCTAGACTGTGGTCTATCCAATTTGCACCGCAGAACAGAAACGATTTGGAAAGATAAAAATGAGAGGAAAAGAGAAAAATGTGTTTGCGAGCAGAAATTGATCCACACTAGTGCATGTTAGCCCTCATGCGAGAGCCCTCATGAGAAATTTGAAGAAAAAAAACGACAGAACATGCTTTCAGGAATTGGAAGAAGCAAAATTGTGAATTTAAGACATTGCAATGCTACATTTAATAGGAATAATTGATTGATGGTGTTATAAAATTATACAAACTTCTATCTGCGAGCTAAATCTGAGAGATTGAGTTCTTTAAATTCAAAAACAAAGGAAAAATTCAGATTAATTTGCCAGTAGTTTTTTATGAGTTGAGTTTTTTTTTTTTTTGATTGTTGGATTGTTCTATCAGGAACCTTGAGTTGAAAATGGTATATGAATGTTGTGTGGTGAGCTTGGATGAATTGAAACCAATGTGATGATGAGACTCCTTTTTGGAGAGTGTGTGAGATGCAAATGAGCATTGATGAATGATTGCCTTGAATGAAAGGAAAATACAGGTTGAATGGTTGAAGCTGTTGGCGACTACTATGGAAAATTAGTAGAGCGACTTTGCTGAAAGAGTGGTTTTGAGTAAGTTGAATGCTAAAATGAAAAACATAGCTTTTGGATTAATGATTAACTAGAGAAAAAAGTGGAGAACCAGTAACACATGCAGAAGATGTGTGAACTGGGAAATTGAGAAGCGTTTTGGAAAGAAAGTCAAATTAAATGATGGAATCATATGTAGTAAAGAACACATTCTCCCAAAACGTTTGTCAAGGTGTGAGGCATGGGCGTTGCCAAGCCTCAGAAGGAGGGAGTGAATAGGACAGATAGTGGAAGATAGTAATAATACAACACTTTACGACATATGGATTTTCTAATACATTTGGTGTCATACTGTGGTAAATTTCTATTCTGGTATCATGCAATGTATATCTCACTAGTAAGCCTAAGTGTGACCGGGTCATGTTTCGGGTCAGGTTCGTGCGGGATTGTTTGGGCCTTAGTCCATGATCTCATTGGCACGAGACATCTGGTTTCCATTAACAACTGACAAGATATGCACCTGAGTTAGGAAAGGGAGGCTAACTCATAAATAATGAGGAGATATTGGGAGTAATCTGTTGGTCCTTCCTTTAAGACCCTTCCTGGTGTAGATAGGTTAGCAACACGAGAGATTTAGAGGTTCAAAAGAAAGACACAACATTATTGATTTGGACAATTGCAGGCTAACAGGAGCATGAGAAAGAAGAACTAAGAAGCGGGATCCAATTTGATTGGGGAGATTGGAAATTTACAGCACCATACTCTAAGTCACATTTTTGAGCAAGCATGACACAGGTACTAAAGTTTGAGAGATCAAGACGTAGATCAGGGCTAGTTGTGGGACGCAGACCTCTGAGTTAATTTTGAATAATGATACTGAAGACAATGTACTGTCCCATTAAATTGGAACTATAGACAAAACCTAGCTCGACAATAGGATGAGTTGCAGGACTTACAATATAAAGACGACATTGCTGTTACTAGGAGAATTTGACTTTTGGTAAACAAACGTTACTAGTGAATGGATGGCAGCAGCTACAGTTGGAGATAGTCTTACAAGTTTGATGTCCCAGTCTGTCACTCTCAGTGCCAGGATCCCTGAAAACTCGATCCCGAGACTCCGACTGCAGCCGTGGACGACTACAAAACGGTGCCTGGCTTTGAGGCACCCTTGACCTTTGGCAAGGACAAAGAAAGACTGTTGTTGTGCTTGGAGGGGGCAAGTACACTCCGGAGGAAAGACGACATCCTCGGGGACAAAAAAAAGACAGTGAGAGGCGGAGGAACTCACAATGTTGAAAATGGACTCATTTGAACAATGGACTCATTCGAGAGTGATGGATGGGTTGGCTCTGAAGCAACAACAAAAGAACACCAACTTGCAGCAGAAGACACATGGACATGAAGTGGCCGACGGCCAAATCGCACTCCTTGCTGTGGCGTGGCTAAACTTGATGGGACTTGAGTCAAAGTGGACAGGAGCGTCATTGTGCACTGAGTTTGACAGAACTGAGGAGATTTGATAAAAAATTAATAATGCGTAGAGCTACAGAGAGAAGCATCATGGTCAGAGATTGAACAGATTGGACAAAACAAAACGGCTAAAACGGTGAGAAACAAGAGCGAGATCTGATGTTTTGGCTCATCAGGCATAAGTAGAAATTGAGTTTGATACATTTTAGAATAGGACATTTGGACTAAAGTGAATTCAGTCAAGAGGAAGCTAGGTTGCTCAATGTACCTACTCAATAAAATAGTAAGTTCGTTGCACCACAGTGGAGTTTGGGTGGTCAGAAAGTTGGATACGTTGAATTTTTGACTTTCACACAATCATGCATAGGAGTCGCACAAGGCAACAGTTAACAAGACAATGACTGCAATAGGGATCGGTTACGACTGCACCGACATGGAAAAGTAGAAGCAAGGGAGTTGAGTAAGGGATTATATGCAGAACAGTCCGCTATACAGTTACCAATAGGAGGTTCTATCAAAAGAAGCTACATGAGAGATGTATAGAATCCCTTTGTCTGTGGTCTGTGTTCGTGCGTAATCTCTGTAAAGTTGTGTCAGGCTGTTGTCGTTTGTCTGAGCCTTGGGTGCGCGCTCGGTGTTTGTGCATTTATGTTCACAACCTGTGTGGGTGCGAACGTGTTAGGAAGAAGACGGCATGGATAAGGGAATCTCCTTTAAGACAGGAGGCAATAAATGGGAAAGCCCCTGTCATGAACGGTCTTTGGTTAGGAGGAATCATTAAGAAGTGCTCAAACTCTTCTTTCAAACACTCCTATCTGCCTCGTTAAAAAGGGCATTACAATTGACTACAAGAGTTGCAAAGGGCAGATGAAGAACAGTCCTTGGCAGATTATATGATCAGGTCCCTCAAACCGAAAGATATGTCCAATGCAAATTTACTGCTCTTTCCTCCTCACAGGTCGACAACCCCATCAATCCAGGAGACTGGGTCTACATCAGGGTCATCAAAGGAAAGAACTGGGCCAGCCATGGTGGGAGGGACCATTCCAAGTCTTGCTGACTACCCCCACCGCAGTGAAGATCGCTGAACGACCCAGCTGGATTCACCTTAGCCACTGCGAGCTACAAGGAGTGCTGGACCCCTCATTTCGGGGCGGTGGCGAAGTCTGCGAACAGCAATCCCAACTCCGCTAGGCGGGGGTATGTCTCGGTGTTCCTGTCATCTTAGTAGCAACGTGGCTCCACATGCCAGGTGGATCCTCTGCTGCGTTGTGGTTGGAGCGTGCTATAGTCTATGGACACATCTGAACAGACCAAGTGTCAATGTTGACCGTGGAAAACGATGGTCACACGGTGAGAACTTTGAGGACTGGTCATGGGACCCCAGAAACCCATACGAAACCAACACTTGGTACCGGTATGTGAAGGTCGCTGTGAGAGCGCACACACAGGAGGGATGTTATCTGTGTTTCCAAAAACTCCCCTTGCCCCACACAAGTTCACTTGGAGGCCAAAGCAATGAATGTCACTGAAGCGAAATGTATGGCATCCATGGGAGGAGTTGGTTATCAACACTGTGCTGTCACAGTCAGTGACGCTACCCCTACCGCCCTGGACTCGCAGGAATGAATCTGTGATCAAACTCTTTTGGATTAATCCCAATGTGACTGTTAAAGGACGAACATTACCGCAGGTGGCCTACACAGAGCGGCGGCCTGGAGTGAACTATACGTGTTACATCCAAGGAAGTAAGACCCGCAAATGCATTGACAGTGACTGCTCTCCAGGAGGAAACTGGATGGGAGATTTGGACATCGCCGCTGAGTGTCAAGATAGGAGAGCCATTTCAGTTGGGGAGGGCTCTCCGACTAACATGTCTGCACCATCGAACGGAACATACTTCATCCAGAATGGCTGGTGGCTTTGTGGTCACAAGGTTTATCCAATGATGCCGGCCAACTGGACAGGAGTGTGTGCACCAGTGTGGGTGACAGACCACACCTACAGGATACGACATCGACAGCTGACGACAGCACGCAACTCTTCTGGACGTCAACGCAGAGCAGTTGCAACCTTTGACCCTCATGACCCTATCTGGGGTGCGAATGTTCCAGACGACCATAAAGTATGGTCCGTTGGAGACAAAGTTGTTCATGCGCTTTTTCCCTGGGTCGGAGTTGGAAAACATTCACTCTTCATCGAGACACTGAACTATCGTTTTAAATCCTTTGCGAATCTGTCGCTACAAGTCAACGATGGACAAAATAGAGAGATTCAGGCTATTAGGCTGATGGTCTTGCAAAACAGGATGGTTCTGGACTTGTTGACGGCAGCACAAGGTGGTGTGTGCCACATCATTGGGACTTCCTGTTGCACATACACTCCTGGAGAAAATGACACACTCATCTTTCAGAGCTTTGGAATGCCCTACCAATGGATATTAGGACTGCTACCTCAGTAGAAACATTTAAGACATGTTTAAAGACACATTTCTATGACATGGCCTTTAACTAACCTGTAGTGGCCGATTCGGCTGGAGTTTGTTTTCTCTCCCTCTCCACTCCCTCCCTCCCCGGCCGGGGAGGTGGTTAGGTTGCACCCATGCTGACAGCGGCTATCTGGATTCTCGTGGGTTAATTCAGGATGGGGGAACTGCAGGTCAACCTCCTCGTAGACACTGCCAGGACAATTGAGGGCTCCTTCGGCAGCCCTCTGCTCTGACATGGACATCCACTTTTTATTTTCATTGATGTTCATGTTGTATCATTTGTGCCCTCTCTGCATCCATTCCAACCTGGTGATCCTGAAAGGGGGATCCTTCCATCTGTGGTCCCTTCTCAAGGTTTCTTATTTTCCCCCAGTAGGGGTTTTTAAGTTTTTCCTTGCCCTTTTGGGAGCTTAAGATCAGGGGATGCTTTGAGAAAGCTTGTCAATTTCTGTCTATGTGAAGCCCTTTGAGACTGCTTGTGATTTAGGGCTATACAAATAAACTTGACTTGACTTGACTTGACATCTACGACGCCATGGCTTCACTGAAGAACTCACAGCAGGCCATGTCGAATGACAAAGTTCCACAACAGTGGGGTTTCTTTTCATGGCTATTCTCTGGCAACTGGTGGCAACTGCTGTTGAAACTAGTGTCTCCTGTGCTTGTTGTGCTGGTGTTGTTGTGCTTGTTTACGACTTGTGTTATCCCATGTTTGAAGTCTGCTGTGACGAGGGTCGTCTCTTCTACCGTAGCACACGTACATATACAACTTCTTAGTCGTGACGGATGTGATGACCATGATGAAACGCGGATTGCGTAGGTTCTATTATACTGAGCGTGTTTTACAGAAACTTGATGATTTGACCATCGAAAATGCTTCGCAAGTGATGGATACAATGATGTACTGTTTCTGTGTTTTTCTTTTTATTTTTTATTGGTAGCATTCTGGTCGCCTAAGGCAGTGGGGCCGTGTGAGACTTTTCCTGCATATTAACATCGGCCAGCAGGTTTTTAGATCACACAATAAGTTTGGACTGGAGTATTGAGGAAAGACCTCATCTTCACTGGAGATTGTTGCTATCATTGGTTGTTGTTTTTGTCATGTTTCACCCTACGCGTTCCCAACCCGTCCGCTGTCATCTCAGTTTTTTTATTGATCTTTTTTATTATTGTTTTTATTATTTTTGCTATTCTTCTTTATATTTTCTCTCTTGTGTTTAAATGATCGGGTTCGCATAATCATATGATAAAACAGGAGGGATATGTCAGGGTTTTCCAAACTATCTTGATCTATGATTATGTTGGAATGTATGTAACCGGTAATAAATAACTTAGGTAGATTCGTTTTTTGTTTACGTTGGTATGTAACCGGTAGAAAACCACCTAGCTCTGTCCCATCCTAAACAATGTCGTAAAACATCCCCTGCTCTGTTTATCTAGAGGTCAAGAGCTTTAACTTGTCTATTCAGTCCACTGTCACCCCCACCCTTTTTCTCATAATAAAGATGCTCTTGTGGGAAGCGAGAGTCAGACTTCATTCGACCATCGCTGTAAGCACAGCGACGAGTGAACTCTCCGCCTGCAGGTGTCTAAAATGACTTGCTTGACTCCTGTGTGGTTCTTGCAAAATAAGTTAGAGTGAGCACCACTCTAACAGGTGTCTCTTTAGCACCCGCAGGACTTGGCGGTGGCAAGATTTTGACTTTGTGCTCCCACTTGTGACGCCAGCGCGGCACATGGATAATTTATGCGTCTCAATGCCGGCTGTCAGCAGACGAGAGAGAAAAGACAAAGGGGGGAGAAAAAAAATATTTCAGCCGCCTGACGCAACAAAATCCAACATTTAAGAAAAACCAAAATAGCAGCTACCGTCAAAACCCTGAAGAAGAAAAAACGCGTCAGGAAAGAAAGCAAAAAAAAAGAACAGAAAAGCAAAATCAAAGGAAAGACATCCAACATCCGACAAGATGAGATAATTTGCATCAGCTTGAACGAAAGGATGGCAGCACTAGCTCGCTGATGTCCACAAAACGAGTCTTGTCTCGGACAGTTAAAAAAATTGTTTGTGTTTGTGTTCAATGATGGTCTTTGATGTTCCTCCAAAATTGCATGTTGGTGTCCTTGACATTTCCAATTGGTCTTTGATCCTCGTCAAACGGTCACGTTCATATCTGAAAACCAAGCTGGCAACTGAGAATCGGTTTGGATGTTTCGAAAACAAAATGTCTTTTGGGTTTCTTGACAAACTTAACTGTCTTTGTTGTCAAAAACTGAGTATGTCAATTGACAATCGAGGTCTGGAAGGTTTTTGTCGAGTTCATTGCCGACTCAAAATTGTCTTGATTGTTTCAAAACATAACCGTGACTTGATGGCTTGATTGACGTTAGTCTCGTTGACAACTCTGGAAAAAATGTTTCTTGGGTCAATGTGTTGCTGATTTGTTTTAAAAGTTTAAAAAAGGCATAGTTGTAGTCAACACAAGATGGACTTGGATGAATGCCCGTGATATCTTTGATGTTTGTCAAAAGCTGTACGTTGGCTAGGTTGCCTCGAATGATGGCAAAGGCAGAAAAGACTTTTGGGATGATCCTGCCGCCATCAAAGGCTGGACGCGGGCTCGGGATGGCGTAATGAGGACCCGTGCTGCGTCCCCATCTGCAAATGGAGGAGGAGGGCCAACAAAAGAAGCAAGAAATAGAGACAGGTAAATAAAGCGCCAGAGTTAACTGGGGCCCGTGGGGAGCCATTACTCCAGCCCCGGCCAGCTTTTCTACCCCGGCTGCTTCTTAACGATGCTCGCCCTGACAGATGCTCAGCCACTGCTTCTTGCTTTGCTTTTTTGGACCCGTCTGAGATAAATACTGTGAGGCAAGGTACTGTTTGCGTTTTGTTCAAGATGTCCGTCGTTGAGCAAGGAAAACAAAGATGTGGAGTAATAGTTTGCTCTTTATTTGCAAGAGCTTGGGTTGTTTTACGGCAGTCAGTACTTCATCACTTCAGCAGATGAAACAACCCAAGAGCTTGCAAATAAAGAACCAACTATTACTCTACATCTTTGTTTTTCTTGCTCAACGACGGACATCTTGAACAAAACGCAACAATAGGTGACCCCGACATGATGTCCAGTTGATCGGTTTTAAGACTTCCGAGGGGGAGAGCTTCTTCTGGGGTCTGGAGGCCTGGTGCCCCAACTTTAGAAGGTAAGAAGGCTTTTTCCTTCATAATATGTGGCCTCCACACCGTAGAGGATTTGTCTTTCCTGACCCAAAATTTGATACTTTAATGATTTATGTGGAGGTGGTTGTTTCTTTATGGTTTTCTTTTATATTGTGTTAAAACTTCTGAAGTGGAATCCGGGGTTTTCTTTTCTATTGTGTTAAAACTTCTGAGGTGGCCCCGTGTGTTCCCCCCTGTAATTTGGCCTAGGAATAAGGGAACCTGTTCAAATTTGCCACACAACCTGAACAGACCCCCAGGAAGATAGAATAAAAGCCATTCGATGTCCAGGACTCACCGTTCTCAATATGGGAGGGGGGCACAAATTTTCACGGCTTGACATTTTTTATAGAATTCCTATTACAATTTTTATCCCCCCCTCCCCACCACCTGTCACTTTGCTTGGGACAAAAGGAGCCTTCGGAACTGAAATTTCTTCTCAATTATTCATTCAAATCAATTCACTCAAATCATTCTCGTTATGAAAGATTTGATCACAAAATGTGTGTGGCTTTTGCTTAAATGAACACGTTTGACATTGCTATAGTGTCAGCTTTTAATTATATTGCGCTGTCATTTTAAAGCAAATGAATAAATGCAACAATATTAATTTGCTTTGAAAATACCTGAGTAATAAAATGGATGGATGAATGATGATCACAATTAAGTAGAAAGTCTCCTTTGTAATATATCCTCCTCGTAGCATGTAACGGTACCCAAAATGAGGAGTTTCTTTGCATTGAGGTTTATGCAAAGAGCTCGCTTAATTATATTGTTGCTTTTTGGTGAAGTGAATGAGTGTTCCGTCTGTACGACTGGTCTTTGAATGCACCCCGCTTCAATGGCAGAACGCGGATGAACTTAAAGACATCAAATGAGAATAATCCTTTGTAAAAATTAAAATTGACTGACGCAAACGTGAGTTCTTCATGTTTTTATTGAAAACAACATAGTGCTGACGCCGTACGACGCCGTACGACGCCGTACGACATCGGTTTTTCGCTTTCCAAATAAGGCGTGCGCGCTCCCACGGCAGGGGGAACAAAATCTCACGGGGGAACCAAATCTAGCACAGCACCTGGCCCTCCCTCGTTCGGGCGGGGCGGGGCTGTGGCTGCGCACATTGCAATACTATGTGTAACTGTGGGCCTAACGAACGCCCACATGATATATACCAGCGGTCACCAACACGGTGCCCGCGGGCACCAGGTCGCCCGTGAGGACCGCATGAGTCGCCCACAGGACTGTTCTAAAATTAGCTCAAATAGCGGCACTTGTCAGTGAGCTGCATCTATTTATTTTACAGTCAAACCTCGGTTTACGAACGTCCTGGTTCTCAAACAAATCGGAATTTGAACAAAAAATTCGAGATTTCGTCCAATAAAATTCGGAGGTCGGACCTCGCGAGATGAGCCGGGAGGACCCGAGAAAACCCGACCGCGCAGCCCGGATACCGACTGACTCCGTTGTTATTGTATTTTCGTTACTTTGAAGATTGTATTAACCCCTAATCATGCCTCCAAAGAAAGCAAGTGGGAGCATAAAGCATCCTAAAACACAAAGACTCTCTTAAAGCAATGGGACAGTGAGCGCCCGGCGCGCTGCGGTTACGCAATCGGACCAAATTAAGCTCCCTGCGCACTTAGGCCCACTTAAATTTTGTAAAGTACATCAGGACTTGAAAAATATTTTCTAAATTTTAGCGACGGCTCTGTCACAATAATGCGACCAACGCGGTGCAATTGCGCAGTCGGCGAAGCGCTACTGTTGCGCATTCGGCGGTGCCCTTCAGTTGCGCGATTGGACAAAATTAAGCTCCCTGCGCACTTAGGTCCACTTAAATTTTGGAAAGTACATCAGGACTTTAAAAATATTTTCTAAATTTCAGCGACGGCTTTGTCACAATAATGCGACCAGCGCGGTGCAGTTGCGCGGTGCAGTTGCGCGGTGGGCGACGCGCTACGGTTGCGCGTTCGCCGGTGCGCTACAGTTGCGCGATCGGACAAATATGCGCAAATGAAAAAATGCTTAAAAAAGGCGTTTTTGTCTTTTTTTGTCTCAAAACGAATAAACATTTTTTTCCATTATTTGTAATGGGAAAAATAGATTCGGAATTCGACCGATTCGCTTCTCAAACCGCCTCCTGGAACGGATTGTGGTCAAAAACCAAGGTTTGACTGTATTTTTGCTATTCTTGTTAACATCACACTTACATGTGAACTGGAAATGACAATAATAACACATAGTGAAAGCCAAATTGAGCAAATTGGCTATTTCAGAAGCGTGTGTGAAACTGGTAGCCCTTTGCCTTAATCAGTACCCAGGAAGTAGCTCTCGGTTTAAGAAAGGTTGTTGACCCTTGATATATATTGTATATAAATATATTTATAATGTGGTATAGTAATAATTTCTTAAGAAAAGGTTAAATAGGCTTTTGCAACAATGATTCATGAGAGAAAGGGAGGAATCAGATAAGAGCTGCGACTCTGGCTGGGAGTTCAAGGAATATTCTGGAGCTAGACAATGAGCTGAGCTGGAGCAAAGGGGGGTCTACTCGTGAATTGCAGCACAAATCCAATTGATCTATCATATTGCATATGATATCTGGCAATATTAGGCAGTCAAGAATTGAAAACAACAAATTAAGACTATATTTGGAACACAGACGCAAGATGAGTTAATTGAATAGAAAACCGTCAGCTAAAATGTAGCTTGAAAACAGAATGAGTTTGCAGGACTTGTATGCAAAAGAGATCAATCTCATTTGGGGAATTTGATAAACAAAAGTTACTTGGGAATGAATGGCAACAAAATTTGTAGACACTCTTATGAGTTTGGTGTCTCAGTCTGTCTCTCCCAGAGCCCTGGAACTCAGTCCCAAAACTCCACCTGCAGCCTTGACCAACAAGATAACAGTCCTTGGCTTTGAGCATTGCAAGAACAAAGAAGGACTGTTTTTGTGCTTGGGGGGAGGCAAGCACTATTTTCCGGAGGAAAAACATCATCCTCAGAGATGAGTACAGCTATTGAGAGGTGGAGAAACTCACAAGATGAAAATGGACATTTTGGAAAATTGACTCAATCAAGAGTGTTGGACAGGTTGGCTCTGAGACAACAACTAAAGCAGAACTTGAGACAATGAGGTTGAAGAAATGGGGTCGAAATACAAAAAGTCCTGCCTAGCTACAAAAACAGATATGCTCAAACCTCATTGAATAAAGTACATAAGCAGACAAGTATATTCAATATATATATTTAAGTTAGAAGAACCCATTATTATGGTTAAGTATGATTATGTGTTAAGATTGATCTTTACTAGACAAGATGTGTTATTAATGTTGCAATGTTTTGTCCAACCTGTATTTAACATTGGTGTTCCATCCATACCTGAATGTATTAAGTTGAGAGGAGACATTAAGGGCTAATAGTGAAAGAATGAGCAAAACAGGAAACAGCTGCAACCGGTGGCGGAGTACAGTCATGCGCAGTGGTTGCTGCTTTAAGCAAGGTTGCCAAGACAACCAGTGGTTGCAGGCTGGCCTGGACAGGGATCAGCTAAGGAACATTCTCGAAGCTTCCAGAAACTTCCAGAAAGGCCACCTCACGTGCCGGTGAGGTAATTCCGATGAGGTAATGCCAGAAGCCTATAAATGTTTTGTCCTGACACAGAGCGGGGCGGTTCTTCTTAGTAAGGGCGATGGCCGTTTAGACAAAGACGGATTTTTCATTCTTTTTGAGACTGAACCAAAATCTACTAAGATGAATTTCCAGAATCTTTGAACTGGACTTTGTCAAATTTTAAGCTTCGAGGAAGGCAGAGGAGACAGCCGCTTCGGGCAGACAGGGGAAGACGCCAATGTTACTGCGGTGGCTAAGCTCCTCATGGCCAGACCTCTCCTCTTTTTTAAACAGAATTCGTATTTAGGAACAAAGGAGAGCCGATCACTCCACTTGTTCAACCAAATAGGATTTTAGACCTTTTGTCTCCTTTTTTGTTCTGAGACAGGTGAGTGTTGTTTTTTTCGACTTGTAATTCTTTTTCTTGCTTATTACCGTTTCTCTTCCGTGTATAATGCGCCCCCATGTATAATACGCACCCTAAAAATGGCATGTTGATGCTGGAAAAAAGTCTGTACCCAATTTGTTTTTAATTTATTTATTTTTAATTTATTTACTTTTTCAGTCCCAATGATCGTCACACACGCAGGGAGGCAATGGGTCCCATTTTTATAGTCTTTGGTATGGTCTTAACTAGGCTGGATGTAATTTTTTTGTTGGCGTTGATTTCTCCGACTGCCCGTAAAGGCACCACCGCGATCAGTGCGGACGTGAAAAAGGCGGCTCTGTATGGGAGAGACGTTGAAGAGAAATAAAAAAAACCCTCGGAAACCAAAACTTGCCCCTCGTCGTGACTCGGAGCCGCAACAAATGTTTCGGATTTGTGTAGGGTACATTGTGACAGCAAACAAGCAGGTGATCGAGCAAGCGTCTGATACGAGAGCATTGCGGTCGTATGGAGCGTGTTTGAAGTGAACAGCAGAGATGAATTGGTTTTGTAAGTTGAACAGTCATTTGTTATTCTTTCTTACATGCACATTCCTCTAAACCAGTGGTTCTTAACCTTGCTCCAGCAAGCCCCACCAGTTTCTTATGTGCATTCACCGAACCCCTCTTTAGCAAAAAAAATAAAATAATCAAATTCAAGACACAGATGTTTTTTACTGGTGCACAAAATGAGCCGTGCATGATCATCACCTTGTTCAAAGAACAAAACCAACACAATACATGAACTCACAACAAATTACATACCTGCAAATAAGTGTGTCTTCACACCAGTTTAGATATGCGTTATCACGAATTTACACGATAAATCAGGTGATTTCGGACAGCAGTGGAGGCTCTGCCGAACCCCTGAGACCAGCTCACCCAGGTTAAGAACTACTGCTCTAAACTTCGTAACTGGCCCTGGCTAAATTAATATTAAAATATATGTCTATGTTTGGCGGCTCGGTAGCGCACTGGTTAGCACGACCGCCTCACAGTTAGGAGGGTAACCCGCACCCACCTCTGGCTCTCCCTGCGTGGAGTTTGCATGTTATCCCCGGGCCTGCGTGGGTTTTCTCCGAGCACTCCGGTTTCCTCCCATATCCCAAAAACATGTTTGGTAGGCCGATTGAGCACTCCAAATTGTCCCTAGGTGTGAGTGCAAGTGCGAATGGTTGTTCGTCTCTGTGTGCCCTGCGATTGGCTGGCAACCAGTTCAGGATGTCCCCCGCCTACTGCCCGATGACAGCTGGGATAGGTTCCAGCACGCCCGCGACCCCTGTGGGGACAAGCGGTACAGAAAATGGATGGCTGCATGGATGGATGGATGGATTTCCTATGCAAAGTGGAACTATTGCCAGTTTTGACGCTTCAGACAGTAGGCCCAGTAATAGCTCAGAGCAGCTGACACAGCTGAGTTTTGGAAATGTCCAGGACTAAAAATATCCAGGGGGAGTATTGTTGTGACTATCATGCTTATATTGGAGTGCATATTTGTTTTGAATCAGTCAAAAACATACTGTGTGTGCATGTGTGTGCGCACAAATGCGTTTTGCTTGTGCCCATGCATGCAATTAAGTGTGGGTGTGAACATGCATGTGTGGGCAAGGCCAGGGTGGCCTGATTACATAACTGACTCCTGGCCTGAAAAAAACTCCCAGTCTGGCCCTGCAGACAGGTGATGTCTGCAATGTCACCTCTCTTGGATGATGATGGCAAACAGTTGTGTGAGAGAGGCCTCGGCAAAGGAGCTTTTGTGGCAAAGCAGCCGGGCGTACCTGCGCGGGCGCTGTGGTCCTGCTCCCACGTGAAGCCGCTGGTCCCCAGCGACACGCTGTAGCCGCAGCTGCTGTACGAGTCCGAGAAGGTGCAGCCGCCTGCCGGGCACAAAAGCAACATACAGGTCACAACGACAAAAGGCGCGCACACGCTCGAATGGCGAAGCAATTCCAAGCGGGGCTTTTCAAAAGAAAAGGAAGACGGGGCACGCAACAGCAGCGGCGAGTGCTGTTTTTGCTTTGCGGCCTTCAAATTAACATTTCAAACTGGAGCAATGGGGTAAATTCGCGCTTTCTCGGTTTTCAAATCCAGTCCGTGTTTTAAGTCGCTCCGCAAACACAGCTAGGTTGGTCTTTCAAACTTGCGCTCGGTTCGAGTTCAAAACAAGGTCGGCTAGCAACTCAAGGGGCTTTCGAGCCTTGCTTCCATTTTGCATCCTAAACGGTTTTCAGGATAGGGTCAGGCGAACTTTCGGCTTTCAAGCCACAACTCCAGGTTGGCTTGTGCTTGTGCCTGCAGCCCCCAAAGTGCCAACACGACGACGGGGCTTCATTCCGCTACTTTTGTGCCGCACTTTCCGCCACATTAGCGTTCGCCGCAAGCGAAAACCACGGCCCCCTTCTTGGCTGCCTCCCGCTCCCACGCGCGCTTTGCTAATTAGCCGTATGCTCTGACACACAGCGTCTAATTTGCACGGATTTATTTGTGGAATCAATTAGCGCCGGCCAGCTTCTTTATGCTTTGTCACCGGCGGCGAATATCGCACGGACGCTCAGCGAGGCTTTGTTTGAGTGGCCCTCGCACGTTAAGGCTTAGGGTTTCAAGCAATGATTCAAATTTCCTAATGAACCGAGGGAAGTAGCTTTGCGAGCCAAACGAGGGCTTCAAATGAATTAGCTTTGCAAGCGAGGCTGAGGACAGAAACCCAGATGACGGTTTCAAACATCGGTCAGGGAGTGGTGTTATGGGTCCAAGCTTGGCGGTATAACGGTAGAGGTTTTCAGACGGGTTAGGGGTAGGCTTTGGAAAAAGGGTCTGAAGCTGGCGGCAGCAGGATTTCAAATGAGGGCCAGGCTTTTGCACTTGGGTTCAAGTTGTGTTTTGAAATGCCAAACCCAAGGTATGGTTTCAAATATGCAGCAATTTATTTCAAACAATACTTTGAGCTACAATCAGGGTTTGGTGAGTTGCACCGGTTTTGGATTCAGCTTTCAAGATAGGACTAGAGCAGGGGTGTCAAACTCATTTCTTTCGCGGGCCGCATTGCAGTCATAGCTTCTTTCGGAGGGTCATTATGTCAACCCAAATAAATGTATGAGCACCTTATATTATATACAGTAAAAGCTACAAAACAAACTGACAAATAACTCAATTTCAAATCAGACGAGTAAAAACTGGTCAAATATTTAACAAAAAAAGATAGTATTAAAAGTGAAGACAATTTGCAATTCAAGTAATGACACACGAATTTGGTGCACGATTTGTCTTCGCGGGCCACATAAAATGATGTGGCAGGCCGTATCTGGGCCTTGAGTTTGACAACTGTGGACTAGAGTTTCAAACAAGGGCAAGGAAGGGCTTGCCTTTAGGCTTCCAAAGCGGGTTCACATTCGAGCTTCCGATCCTAATTCGGAATGGGTCTGCCTTCCAAATTGGGAATAGGGTTTCCCCAGCCGCTCTGCTCAAAACAAGATGCGGCTTGATGCTGCCTCAAAGTGGTCGTAACGAATTGGGCAATGCGTCGCCGCCGCCCTCATTCCCTGAGCAAGCAAACAAATCAAAGTTGGGCGCAGCAAACAATACCAACATCAATATTCCATATGGAGCAGCTGAGCTGGACCACACTCGTGCTTTTAAATAACCCGCGGCCGCACTTGCGGGGAGGGCCCTTGCCACGGCGCAGTCAAGACATTGTCCGTCAGTGAGCAGATGCCGCCTACTTGACGAAGGCGCACGGGGTCACCATGACGCTGTCTAAGTGAGCGCTAACGAGAGTCTTTAGAGGGCCCGGCTGCCCGCGGGCGTCCCGTCCCTTCACGTCTCGTCTCGTCTCGTCCCGGCCGCTCAATACCAAATCGTCGGCTTTGCTTTTGCAACTCGCTGCTTGTGTCGCCACGCGTTAGTGCGAGTTTATGAGAAGGCCGCCAATAGCTGCGCAGCCGCCTCGGGGTGGAATTGTTCATCCTGAGCACTATGGAATGCGCGTGCTCGCGTGCCAGCCAGACAGTCAGCCAGCTCGTTTGCCTGAGTGACTTCCAAACGGAGTCTGACGTCCAACAATTCAGAAGATTCCACACAAACCTTGAAAGCCGTCCCCGGTGACAGAGTATTAGCAAGTGCCTAAATGCACCAAAGGGCAAGGCAAACTTGTGGGAATTGTATTCCAAATGAAGGTGAGAAATGCTGCCAAAATACACCCAACATGAACTAACGTGCCCCGAGAACATTGCCCCCCCCCCCAAAAAATGGCGTACATCCTAACGTTTTCCTCATCTTTTAGATTAAACACACACCTCATCACACTCGCTCCGAGAAGGCCTGTGTGCGTACGTGCGTGAGACAGGAAGGACAGTCCTGACCACCGGCGTCTTTTGGAGTGTTTTTTTTTATGGTGATACTTTCAGACGGGTGAGTGCACCTTTCATCGCTGAACACGTTTACTTCTCTGTGTGCGTATGTTGGCCCGCTTGCTGCGGGCTAACCGTTTGGTGACCTCGGAGCCAAACAGCCGCTCTCCCATGTCTGCTTTGATCACGCAAAATGTCCAGTGGCTGCACATTTTCTTTTGGTAGCACAAGGTTGGGCCGCTACACTCGATGCTACGGCCGAGTAAGAACACTCCTGTAGCCCTCCGCCTAATCGAGAGAGAGAGAGACTGGGTGACAATTCGAGAGAGAGACGGGAGGAAGCCTACGTGGCAGCCATGTTGGTAGGGTCAAAGTTCCCGTCAAAGAAAAAGGAAATTGCGTCTTGACTGATCTTGTCCACGCTATCAATATGGGACATTGGGGGGTGCCAAACAATCTTGACCTAAGAAGAAAAAAAAAATCCCCATACCCTTCCAATCCAGAGCAGCGCAAATGCATGTAGGTGGCTCGATGTGCCGGCAAGTTTGCTATCAGTTAGTTAGTTTATTGTTTAGCACATATTATTATATCAATAACTGTGCAAGGAGGGAGACGAAGCCTAGGGCTTGTAAAGAGCTCCACTCCTTCTAACCCCCAATTCCAACCCTTAATGCTGAGTGCCTAGTAGGGTGGCAATGGGTACCATTTTTACAGTCTTTGGTATGACCCGGCCGGGGTTTGAACCCACAACCTTCCAGTCTCAGGGCGGACACTCTAACCATTAGGCCACTGAGCTGGTTTCAGGCATCCTCCTTTCCTTCCACACTTGACACAAGGATGTCTTTTGCCTTGCCTTTTTCTCAGCAGCTGCACGGCGGACCGAGCAAGAGCCCGGGGGCGGTAGGGAGGCTCATTGATTGACAGGCGGTCATCCTGCCCGTCATCTCCTCGACAGACTTGGACAGTTGGCCTCGAAACCTCGACTTGTAAAAGCCTGAGGTTACGTTGACTTGCTTCTGTTTGTCTTAGCGCACAAGCGAGACAACATAAAGGGCGCTTCAGTCAACATGAAAGGAAAAGCTCCCTTTCTTTGGTTCTTGTTGTGGCTGTTTTGGACGACGGGCCTAGTCCAGGTTGAAAAAGCAAATAATAATAATAATAATAATAATAACTGGGATTTATATAGCGCTTTTCTAGGTACCCAAAGTCGCTTTACATGTGTGTGTGGGGGGGGGGGGGGGGAAATAAGAAGAACAAAGAAACACCAAGGGCAGGGTCAGTTAGGAAAGGCTAATGTGAAGAGGTGGGTTTTTAGGGTGGTTTTGAAGGTAGGGAGGGAGGGGGCATCTCTGATGTGCCTGGGGAGAGCGTTCCAGAGAGAGGGGGCAGCCACGGAGAAGGCCCTGTCGCCCCAGGTTCGGCGCCTGGTCTTGGGGACCTCCAGGAGGCCGGCATCACTCGACCTGAGGGAACGGGATGGGACGTGTGGCTGGAGGAGGTCAGAGAGGTAGGGTGGAGCCAGGTTATTAAAGCCGACTTTAAAGTCTAAAGGTGTTTGATAGGCTAGGCCTCGTTTTAATTTGGGATTCGGATGATTTGAAACCTTGATCCAAGCTTTAAAGGACACTCCAGGGCTTTAGTTGAAGGCCTGAGCCCATCACAAAAGCCAGACCCAAACACTGATTGAGCTTTTACCACCTTAATTCCCTGTCTAGAAAGCCGGACCTTTGTTTAAAACCCTAACCCAACCTTGAAAGCCTAGTCTGACATTGTCAACCTTGAACCTCAACTGCGATTGCAAACCTTGACCTAAAACAAGAAGCCAGGCTTGAAAACCACATTTCATTCCAAAACCCTACTTTCAAATCCGCTTCCCTTGCCTTGGGGACTCAAACCTATCATATGGGGCCACATTTTCCAGGATGGCACCATGAAACCAAGTCTGCAAACTGAATCAATCACTGAAAACTCAATTTTAAACATTAGTTTTTTTTTTGTAACTCTAACTCAGGTTTGAAACAATGATCCTTGCCAAGAGATTTTTATAACTCGGGACTAAACATTCCGCTCGTGCGCGTCGGCGTATTCGTGCAGCTGTTTTCACCCTCATTAGTTACTTAGCAGCCAAGCGTGCTAACGTGCTAACGAGGGTGCCCGCCCGCACTCTGTCTGTTTACGCTTCGTTTGGTATGTAAACAACTTTGGAGTGTCCGAGGAAATCAAATCCTGGTTAGAGCATACTAACATACTGACAGGGGCGCCTGTATTGCAATGGGTCTGTTTTCGCTTCATTTTCCATCAAAACGAGTCAAGTATCTTCCACATTAGCGCATGCTAACACCATTAGCATACAATCGATCGTTGCCGACGTCATATTTCGAAACAAATGTGTTCAGTTTGTCCACATGATCCACATTTGTTTTTACATTTTTTATCAAAAATTGTGGTCATTTGGGGGCAACATTTGTTTGAACTTTCTCAGGACCTCATCTGTGTTAAAGGGCATCTGTGAACCAAAATGGCCAACTTTCTGTTCAGTTTTTGTGCATGGCTCCTCGAGCTCTCTCGGGTTGTGATGAATAGGATTTGCAAATTTTGTGACTATCGGTGAGACAAGCATGCACACACGCACACACATACACGAAGCCTCCACGGGGAGCCGTGTGCAACGATGCCATTAACTTACTCCACAATATTTGCCTCATCCAATTGACTCACTCGTTTGTGTGCGTGTGTGTGTGCACGCGCGCGGGTGTGTGTGTGTGTGTGCGTGTATGTGTGGTACAAGGTTAATAGTACCTCAAGAGGGTTGGACAATAAGCCTTATTACCTTCCCACGAGTGCCTCCACGGTCACATGCACACGCACACACGCACACACTGGAGTGTGCAATTGGCAGCACAGCGGGCCACTTCATTAGCATCCAATGCTAACGTTGGCACGAATGTTGCCAAACAGTCACCAGTGTCATTGTTCTTTCTCCCTTCTTTCCTGCCTTCCTATTTTCCTACCTTCTTTCTTTCCTTTCTCCCAGAGGCGTAGCCAAGCCGGGGCGAGCCGGGGCGGCGCCCCGGTTCGGACTCCCTGCGTCCGAATTACGAATTATGTTTTCCCATTACAAATAATGGAAAGATCTTTAATCCGTTGCGGGCAGAAAAAAAGACCCGTCTTTTTTAAGCATTATTTCATTTGCGCATTTTTGTCCGATCGCGCAACCAGTGGCGTAGCCAAGCCGGGGCGAGCCGGGGCGGCGCCCCGCTTAGGACTCCCTGCGCCCCGGTTGAAGAAAATCGAGCTTTTTTGATTCTTCATTTTCATGCCGTTTTTTTCTTTCGGTCTTGCGCGAATGTGCTTGCGCTATTCTATGTGCGCGATGTTATCCATTCACCGTTTGCCTCCCGGACCCGGATGTTGTTTTAGCGATCAGCGAACGGCGTGGGTGATGTTCGATTTTTTTTCCTGTGGGCGCGCGCCCCTACTGGAAGAATTCCTGGCTACGCCTCTGCTTTCTCCCTTCCTTGCATTTTTCCTTTCTTTGGCAATGGGTTTCGCTTCCACGACCACAATGCACTTTACGTATGTTCATGCTGATACTAAAGAAATTCAATTTTGATTGGCTTTGTGACTTGTAAGTTTTGGGAGATACGGGTCATCATTGGTCCAAATGTTTGCCCTGACTCGTAAGCGCAAACTTGAGATACGCATGCTTGATGGTGCCAGCCAACTCAAGTCTCGATAATAAGCAAACGTTTGACGCTACTGTTCGATGTTAATGCTAATGCTATTGTTAAGACTTGATTTGAATGTATGCTCACTGCTGCAAAGGCATTTTTCAAAATGTTCCCGTTCAAACATTGAACGGGACAAAATAATTAAGGGATTGAAATAATCTCAATTCATTGTAAAATGCTCACGATAATTGGAGATTTTTCCCATACAATTTGAAAGGTCAAAATGTGTCAAAGTTAGTACATGAAATCGATCTAAACTCCACGCTAATGCAATGTCATTTATGTGGGGGTTTTGAAGCAGCCCAGTCGCCCAGCGCGTCCACTCGACACCATTCCCTTAATAATTAGGACTCGATTGATCACTTTGCGAGCGAGCAAGCACACTTGGGGTTCCCAGGACAGGCTTGTCAGACTTATCTCGTCACCGCCGGTGCCGGGGGGAGAGCCCAGTATGCCCCACAATTTGCAGCCGTTCCACGCCTTCAAAACAAATGAACATACGTACTTCAACGCTGGCGAAGATTGCCCCAAAATAAAGACGCAAAAAATGGCGGGGTTGTCAACATGAGGCAAAAAGCATTTACCGTATTTTTCGGACTAAAAGTTGCTCCGGAATATATGTCACATTAGCCATAAAATGCACAATTAACTGAAACAAAACATGTAAAAGTCGCTCTGGAGTATAAGTATTTCGGGAGAGATTTATTCGACAAAATCCAACACCAAGAACAGACATGAACAAGCAACAACAGGCTAAACAATAGGTATGCTAATGTGACATACCGTTTTTTGCCATGTATAATGCGCAAAATTTAACTAATTTATTGTCCTAAAATCTGGGGTGCGCATTATACATGGGTACAATTTTTTTTTATTTTTTTTTTTTTATTTTGAAGAAAGAAAGAAAATCATGGTACAACAATTTTTGAAGAAAATCTTGTCACGGATGGAGTGTGGAAAGGAGCAGGGCGACCAAGTGTAGCTTGGACCAGGGTTCATTGGAGGAACCCAAAACACAGACTTGGTAAAGTAACATAACTCTCTAACAAAACCAACAACAGGACTGACCGACAAAGACGTGGAACAAAAAGACAGGATGACATTACCAAAGACAGGAACAGAAACCTGTGTTATTGTCAAATATTGTTTGTTTTTTAATCTCCATCGCGGACTGGACGTCATACGGAGGCAGTATCACTGCGCATGCGCACTATGGATCCGATGCAAATAGTCCTCTTCTCTTCTTGACTGACAATGAATGTGATAGTTTAATACAGGGGTCACCAAACTACGGCCCGCGGGCCGGATACGGCCCACGGGACCTTTTAATCCGGCCCGCCAACCCTGAACAAATTGTATTATTAAACTTTTTTTTTTGTCATTTTGCCTGCAATGACTGTGTTTCCCCAGTAGATGGGGAAGCGCTCGCCTGTGCATTTACTACCGGAAGCCGTGTCAGAAAGCTCGGTGCACACTCACAAGTGCGTGTACGTACTCAGTGTATCAGTCACGAATTTAGAGCGTGGGCTGAGACGACAGCATTCTTGTAATTCGCGCGCTAAAGGGAAATGTACTTTCGGCAGTTTGCAAACACATTTGATTAAGGCTCCGTTAGACACATATAATCATATCAATATAATTTCTAGTAGTAGTGTGGTCGCTTAATAAGTGGAAAGGAATGTGCAGGCTACATGAATTTGTTTTCTTCAAAGTATTGTGGAACAGGAGGTCCGGAAAGGGAGCATATCTCAAGGCCGATGGGAACGCGAAAAACAACTCGTCTTTGTGGTCCAGACACCTGTGCTGAGCAGGGGAAAACCCAAACGAGGAGGAGATGACCACAGACCATCGACCAATCACCACACAATCTTTTGCATGTTTGAATATTCATATTGCGTTTCTTTAAAACTGGGCAACCCGGAAGAATGTGTCGTCTTTTCTGGTCACGAAGGCACACGAGTTTTTGTGTTAAGGACCCAAGACCCAGGCGCCTGTATTAGCTTGCTTTGTCAAGATTAAACAATTGGTAAATTCGGTCTGATTGATCTACTGGTCTTCTCTTTGACAGAACGAACTCGCAAAATTGTTAGGTGCGCCAGTGTGTGGATTAGAACATAGCAATTCTTGTGTTAAGTGTTGATCACAATTTGGAGTCAGATCAATAGCTAAAATCCGTATCCTAACAGTTTCTTGGTGACCCCGTACGTGATGTCAAGAGAAGGGTAATTGACTAACTCGTGGTCTGTGTCCAAGTCATCGGACAGTTAGTCTGGGACAGCTGTCTCCCGGTCGGCGTACCGTTTGAATAAGGAATAAGCGCACAACGTTGAGCTGGTACGACGTCTCCTAAACCCTGAGCTCATCAAAGATAAGGTAAGCAGAATACCTGTTACTATATGTCGAAATTCTGCAAATTGAAAGAGGAAATTTAAGAGGAGACTGTCGTTCAGATCAAATAAGGTGTGCAAGCTTTTAGAAACAGTTAAATTCCGTGGTGGGAGGGCGGGCTCCTCTGTTCTTTTAGAAACAGTTAAATTCCGTGGTGGGAGGGCGGGCTCCTCTGTTCTTTGAGAAACAGTTAAATTCCGTGGTGGGAGGGCGGACTCCTCTGTTTTGCTTCGTCGTGGCGGACAAGGGTGCGGTGACGATCGCATTCAAATAGCTGGGGTGTTTTTGAGATCCCCGAGGAGAAGTGAGGCCTCCTCAAAAAGTATCCGGTGGTAACAGTTCCTCCTGTGAGAGACCAGACCGCTAAAATATCCAAAATGTGCAACCAAATTGGGGGGAGTGTGTGTGTGATGAGAAGAATGAATGGAGTGATATGAGAGGAATGTATGCTGATGTGGAAGCGCAAATCGTGAGCTACATGAGAGATGGATTCGAATCCCTTTGTCTGTGTGTTCTGTGTATGTGCGTAATCTCTGTAAAAGATTCGGCTCATACCGGCAAGGGTGGGGGCCAGCAGGACGTGCGGGCCTGGCCAGATTGTGACGTCAACATTGATACAATGTTGAGGAGAAGTGAGAGAAGAGAGGGGGGCTAACTTGTAAATAGTGATGAGATAATTGTTCAATTGATGGGGGTTAATAATTATCCAAATTTTAGTCACATGTTTTGAGGGACCACAGCAACAACATTGTATTTGCAGGCCATTAGTTTAGTAGGTGATGACAGTGTTTAGCTAAGTAGACTGTTTTATCAAAAATGTGAGAGTGAAGGAGTATTTGTAGTCTGGCATTTGGGTGCCACTTTTAAGAGTCTGTGCAGGAACATAGATTGTTTTTGGTCGTCTTAAAGATATATTTAACAGTTTATTTCGGTGCAGTAAGGCAAAATTAAAAGCAAAATTACATTTTAATTCTGACATATGCCAGCTAATATGAGGATGGCAAATAAATAAATGAATAAATACTAGCTCAAATGTGGCATGTGTTTTAAATTGGGCGATAAGACATTCACTTTCGAGCACTATAATTTAGCGCTGCTGACAACAATAACTTATGAGATGGTAAATCAAGGAGGAGTGTCACAGGCGCTGTATGACCTATAGATTGAACAATAACATTCATCGCATATGTTGGTAGATTGTTAAATTATATTACAGTTTATTACAAAAGATTTCGGAACTTTATTTGATGATAGACACTGGAACGAGGATTTTAGCCGTGTTAATGGGTAGGGTGGATGGATTACTCAGAAGAAAAAAAGCATTTGATAAGGGCGGCTTGATAGTAAGATGATGAGTGTGCGCAACTGATAGGATACAAAATGTTAATAGGAAGATTTGGGGTGTAAGGAACAAATACTACACAGGAAGACTGATAACACAAAGATAGTTTTGTTAAATTTGTGTCCCAGTGTGTTCTTCCCTAGCGCGTGGCACGATTCCTGAACTGAGTCCTCTTACTCCACTGGCTGTCTCAAAATCAACAGAGGACTGTCCCTGGTCATGAGACACCTTTGACCTTTGGGAGAACAACAGAAACTGCTATCATGCTTGAAGGGGGCAAGCATTGCTTTTCACAGGACAAGAACTATACAGTTGGTGGAATACACACAGTTGCAGATCAAAAAGAAAATGGACTGAAAGAACAAAGACAAGATGGACGCATTTGAGAGTGGCGGACGATCCAGCCCTGAATCATCATCATGAGAATCTAAGAGGAGAGGCGGCTAAAGACTTGCATGAGTCACATGAAGTCAAACTGGACACATTGCTAAAGACTGCTGAAGCATTACAAAGTTGGTGGAGTGTGGGACAAAAGGGATGGAAGTGTGTTTGGGTGCTGGGGCGGACATATCTGAGGAGTTTTGATAAAAGAGGGAATAATAAGGCTGCTTATTACGGAAGAGGATTAGGGCCAGTGAGGGAAAAAAAACGAGGGGTGACAGGATTCTGACTTTTTTTCTCAGAATTCTGACTTTAAAGTGGGAATTCTGACTTTATTCTCAGAATTCTGACTTTATTCTCAGAATTCTGAGAATAAAGTCAGAATTCCGACTTTAAAGTCAGAATTCTGAGAATAAAGTCAGAATTCTGAGTTTAAAGTCAGAAATTGGGAATTCTGACTTTAAAGTCAGAATTCTGACTTTATTCTCAGAATTCTGACTTTATTCTCAGAATTCTGACTTTAAAGTGGGAATTCTGACTTTAAAGTCAGAATTCTGACTTTATTCTCAGAATTCTGACTTTAAAGTCAGAATTCCGACTTTAAAGTCAGAATTCTGAGAATAAAGTCAGAATTCCGACTTTATGGCGTGGGGTGGCGGAGGGAGAGTCAGTGTGGTGTGGTTTTGACCAGAGGGACATTATGTCGTAAACGAGTGACTTTTTGCGTGCCAGAGGATTGCCGGAGGACATCATTTCACACTTGGAGGAGCAGGGGGTGAGTAAATAAAGCATTGTGTTCATTTTGGTGACTGTTGCGTATATAACTGGCTCCGTGTAGCATGTAGCTCCGTTGCTAATTGATAGCTCTTGACGGGACGCGCCGCATTTACACGTAAAGAAGCATTATGCGTATTTTTGTTCATTCAGTAGTCAGTTTCATTAACCCGATGACGTAATGTACGATTATAAATATATATACACGTCACGGCAACGTCACAAAGCGTCGGTAAAACACCGCGACTTGCGGCATAAACTATGCCTTGCTAATTGTGACCGGCCGCAATATCATTAAATTAACCTTATATTTAACTCAATACACTGATCACACTGTTGTTTAAGAGTGGTGATTCTACGCACCACAATTCAAGGTTACATCATTTGAAGGATAATCATGCACACACGCACGTCTTTATTTACTCACTGGATGAGACTTGTTTAGTGATGTTACACCTGACATCGTACCAGGAGTATTAGTATTAAAAACAACTTTATACAATAAGCATACTGTCATAAAGTCATGTTTTCAAAATGCCCACTGTTGTGTTTGACAAATTGTAATTGTTTTTACTTTGTTGTGCAGATAAAGTGACTGATGGAGGGTGCAACTCAACCAGTGCCCGAAAAGCCGGATTTGGATGACTTAATCAAGCTATGCTTTAGACTTGCATTCAGCAACAAGGAAATACTTGCAGTTTTAGCACATGATGCTCAGACTATTATAAGTATTAGGACTCTGAAGAGAACTTGTAAAAGACTTGGTCTGTTCCGAAGAAAGAATCAGTCGGACCTGGGAGATGTGTTGGCTTTTGTCCAGCATGAAATCCTGACTTGTGGCCAGATGCAAGGTTATCGCTGGCTTCATCTACGTGCGATTCAAAAAGGATTTGTTGTCTCACAAGATACAATAAGACAAATTATAAAATTGGTTGACCCAGTCGGCGTGGAATTAAGAAGAGCACGACGCCTTAGAAGACGCCAGTACAGCTGCAGAGGCCCAAATGCTCTTTGGCACATGGATGGCTATGATAAATTAAAACCCTATGGGATTTGCATCCATGGTTGTATTGATGGGTTTAGCCGGTATGTGTTATGGGCAGAGGCCTATATTACAAACAATGATCCCAAGGTGATTGCAAGTTATTTTATCAAAACAGTTTCGCGCATTGGTGGATGTCCAGAGAGGATCCGTGCAGACAGGGGCACAGAAAATGGTTGTGTTGAACAGATGCAAGTGTTTTTGCGACAAAACCACTCTGACAATTTTGCTGGGGAGAAAAGTTTTCTTTACGGGAGAAGTACTGCCAATCAGCGCATTGAAGGGTGGTGGTCCATCCTTCGCAAACAGAGCGCACAGTTCTGGATTAATTTATTTCAAACTCTTCAGGAGGATGGTCACTACACAGGAGATTTTCTGGATAAAAGTCTTATCCAGTTCTGCTTTCTTAATCTTGTGCAGGTAAAATATTTTGTATCTCCCATCATGTTTTTGAAGTTGAAATGAATAAATTGAATAATAAAAAATAACAATGTACTTAAATACTTAACTATGCTGCTCTTGTGCAGGATGAGCTGGATGAAGTTGTGAACACATGGAACTCACACAAAATAAGACCAAGGTCGAACGGTGATACAGCTTCAGGCCGGCCAGTCGTCATGTATTCATTCCCTGCCATGCACAGTGCCGAGGATCGACTAAAACCCACTGGAATGCAAGATATCACTGCGTGTATGGAAGAGTGCACTCCAAAATGCCAGTTTCCTTGCGATGAAACTGTATTTGAACTGTGTTGTCTGCTAATGGAGGAAAATGAATGGCACGCTCCATCAGATCCATTGCATGCAAGTGACTTGTATCTTATGTTGAGAGAGGAATTACTGAAGATTGTTTGACAAGCGTATTGATGTAATACATATAAACTCCTCAGAAAAATAATTTAACTGATTTTTTTTAATCAGTAGTCTGTATACTCAGTTACTATGTTTTTTTAGTCCTACAATGCCTTCTTGACCTTTAAATATTCCTTAATGACCCAAATTAAACAGAATAATTCATTGCAAAATTGAATTTTTTTTAACTATGCTTACCGGATCTATGGTTATTCTTTTCCATTTGTGACTAACAAAAACCAAGATGTTACATTTTGCTTGAAATGTCCTGAATTTGACTGCTTAAATATGTATTAAGTATTAATGTATTACTTGTATATTAAAAATTGTGTCTTTTCATAGAAGGCATCTGTACAACATAATACTTTATTTTTATATACCAACATTCAGGTGCAGTCTGGAAATACATAGTGGATAAAGAGTGAGTTTATTGAATGCAATAAAATATTACCACTCTTCATTACAGAAGCATTCACTTAATACTATGTAGCTGCTGAAAACAACCATCCAATGGTTATGCATAACATCTTGGGTCATTTTAATAAAGCCCTAGAACTTTTATATAACTGGAACACAATGCCAAATGCAAGCTGTTTCTATAAAATTCTAAAAACGGACCAACATGAACAGTGAACAAAATATGTTGTGTTGATGCAACTTACAACGGATAATTAACGGATTTATGGTTATTGACACAATTAAACAATATCCATGACCCAGATATTGCTTTCAAGAATGGCATTGAATTCTGATCGGAAGTCTGGGAAATTTTCATAGCTGTCAGCAATGTACAAAACCTTTCCACACGTGTGCCCCACTGGTCTTCTACTAAACTCTGTCATTTGTTGAAACTCCACAAGGATGGTGTCGGTGACAATAAGATCAGATCCAGTGCAAAACCGGAGAAATTTCTGAAGCTTGAGTTCATCCAACTCTCTGATGAACCTTTTCAGATGATTTACCACTTCCTTCTGCTTTGAGGTGAAATCGTTTGGAAATTTCAGCAGTTGGCAGACCTTTTTGGAAGTAGGTTGCAAGTCAGAGCACAACTTGTTAAGTGCGTCAGGACTTATGAAGTCATGGTGAAAAGTAACCTCCCTCCAGCAGTCAATAACAAACATGGGCTTTTGGACAAGCTCTTTGTGCGCTATTTCCTGCAGTATTGTGGGAAAGGTTTCAGGTGTGATCCTCTTTCTACACCCATAGCTGTCAAGAACTTCCACAAGATCATCTTGGTCCACTTCTGAAAAGTTCTTCATTGCGTCCATCAAAACGTCACGCTCCTGGCTGCTCACAAACTGCAGAAAGTGGGCCTTTGGATCACTGTAGACACAGTTGAAAAGCACTTGCTCAAGGAAAGGAAACGCAAGTTTGTTTGGGAAATAGCAACACTCTTGGTAACCTTTTATAAGTATTCTCCCAACTGCTTTCCACTTTGCTGCAGAAAAATCATGACGGATAAATGGCACCTTAATTGATGTACCAAGGGTGCATCGGTCATAGAATTCCTGCCAGAAACAGGTGAGAACATCTCTCAGTACTCCAGACCCAACACCTGCTTCTTCTCTATCACCTGGGAGTATACGTTTCACACTGAGTGGTTTGTTCAGTATTTCTTCTTTACAGAATGCTCTTATCATATCATTCAATGTGTCACTGGAGTGGACAGTTATAGTCAACACATCTTGTGGATCAGGTGGATTGAGGGGCATAGCAGGACCATCGTAGATCATTGTGACTTCTGTATCTTCCTGTGTGTCATATGTGGGACCAAAGGTAATTTCTGAATCAACAGAAATGTTGAATAGCTGGTAGACTTCATTTGAATAAACAGAGACCTCGTCACTTTCTGCGGCATTGTATTCACTGCCATTGTCTGACGTAACTTCCTCATGTGTGTGGACATCATCTTGGTTCTCTTTTGGTCTTGTTGCAATGTAAAAACGCAACAATGTTAGCTTTGCAGCCTCGTACATATAGCCGATGGAATGGCAGGTGTCATCAGTGAGGCAGTTTTGTTTGAAATCCCAAACCTCAAACTCAAAGTCCAATTCTGATCCTTTGGGAGAAATCCCATTTGGGAAAAATAGTTGTTTTCCTTCCTTGAGAATGTCTTTCAACCCAGCTTCTGTGGACATTTGAAGTTTTCTGGTACCCCCTCCCTGCTTCTCCCTCACCTGTTTGGTCATCTTTCCATCACTGTGTATCCATCCGATCGCAATATTTCTTGTTGTTTTCTGCTTCTTTGTCTCTTGTGGTTGTGTCTTTGAGGTGGTGTCCTCTTTGTCACTGTCTTTCCTGAGTTTCATTTTTTCACGTAGTTTTTCTAAAAGTCCGTTTTTTCTTTTGGATGTAGGCTGTTTTGTCTTGCAAAAATTAAAGAGTGCAATGCGGTCTCCATAGCGAGGGATGTAATTGGCAAGAGCGGCATCGTCCATCAGTGCGATGACATCACTGTCAATCTGCACGATGACAGAAAAAGAAATCTGTCACACACAATCACTTAATTTGAAAGAATGAAGCACAAATATAATACTTATAGTAAATCAAATCCACACTCGACAAACATGTTGCAACTGTTTAATCTTTAAGAATTTATTAAGCCACATTTATACCTGAAGTCTATGTGTTTTTTTATTTCATTTTATACACTATTTCAATCATCAGTTGACTTAATGTGAGTGTGTAAATACTTAAAATGATCTAGCGTTGGATTGTGGTATGGAGAGTCAGCAAGGCATAAGGGGTTTTACCGACGCTATGTGACGTTGCCGTGACGTGTATATATATTTATAATCGTGCATTACGTCATCGGTTTAATGAAACTGAGTACTGAATGAACAAAAATGCGCATAATGCTTCTTTACGTGTAAATGCGGCGCGTCCCGTCAAGAGCTATCAATTAGCAACGGAGCTACATGCTACACGGAGCCAGTTATATACGCAACAGTCACCAAAATGAACACAATGCTTTATTTACTCACCCCCTGCTCCTCCAAGTGTGAAATGATGTCCTCCGGCAATCCTCTGGCACGCAAAAAGTCACTCGTTGACGACATAATGTCCTCTCTGGTCAAAACCACACCACACTGACTTTCCCTCCGCCACCCCACGCCATAAAGTCAGAATTCTGACTTTATTCTCAGAATTCTGACTTTAAAGTCGGAATTCTGACTTTAAAGTCGGAATTCTGACTTTAAAGTCAGAATTCTGAGAATAAAGTCAGAATTCTGACTTTAAAGTCAGAATTCCGACTTTAAAGTCAGAATTCTGAGAATAAAGTCAGAATTCTGACTTTAAAGTCAGAATTCCCAATTTCTGACTTTAAACTCAGAATTCTGACTTTATTCTCAGAATTCTGACTTTAAAGTCGGAATTCTGACTTTATTCTCAGAATTCTGAGAATAAAGTCAGAATTCTGAGAATAAAGTCAGAATTCTGAGAAAAAAGTCAGAATCCTGTCACCCCTCGTTTTTTTTTTCTTCACTGGCCCTAATCCTCTTCCGTAGCTTATTGACACTGAAACGGGGATAACAACAAAATACATAGATATGGACAGCGAAGATGCACTAATAATAACAAATCATACGACAGCGTGATCAGAAACTTTGCAAAGTGGATATTGATCGATAGAAATTAAATTTATCAAAACGACAGAATTTAATTATACATCAATTGCGACTGATTTATAGGATGCATATTTTTGCTTGAAGGGGTGAGGGGCCATAAGAAAGTTGGAATTTTGGATAGTCAGCAAAATAGTAATACAGGGCACTGCTTAACTAAAAAGGATACAGTTGGGTTTTAAATAAATACAGTAACATGACCCTTGCGACAATTGATTTAAATGACACTTTATGATAGGCATTTATGGTTAGGGTTAACAATCCATCCATCCATCCATCCATCCATCCATTACTGGTGCGGCTTGTCCTTACGAGGGTCACGGAGGATTAACAGTAATAACTAGAATTTGTAATTTTTGGAGAAATTGTGTGTGAAGGCGAAGAGGCTGAATACAAATTTGGGGAATACTACAAGATTATGTTTAAATTTAGAACGTGTTAAATTGGTCAGAAAATGGATGAAAATTTCGAAAGAATTTCGCAAAATTGGGCGTGAATTTTAATGTTGAAAATTTGAAACTTTTCACAAGTGGGAAGTTTTGGAATAGGTGGGCATAAGATGAACAGTTAAAAAATTTGAAACAGGTTGAGTCAGTGAAAAAATAATTAGAAATTAGAAGGAAAAAAGGAAATTTTGCAAAATGTTGCCGCAATGTTGAAAGTGGAAATGGGAAATTTTAAGCTAGAAAGTGAGAGAAGGTGAATTGGAAAGTGAAAGAAGGTTAATTGGAGGAATTATGTGGAAGAAAATGAGAAATATTGAATGTGCCATGAAGAATGAATGGTGAAATATTGGCTTAAAATTTGTAAATTTCTCGAAAATCGTAAATATTTAGAATATTTGGTATGAATATTTGGAATGTGTTAAAAGTGGAATGAAGTGAATCAGACAATTTAAAGTACAGGAACAATAAGTGTGAGGGCCACAATGATGATCATGACAGCAAAAATATTCCTAATTGGTTTTGATAGGTAGAAAGGGGGAGCGTGGAAGGTTTTCAAACTTTGTGATATAGCGTGACTCCATTATCAAAAGTAAGCATTTAATTTTAAGAATTGGCATCAACAAAAATGAGAACGATAATCTTCAAGGTGATAGCGTAAGTGGCAGGAGGAAGCTGTGTATATTGTTTTTAAACATTATTTTTGGTATCATTATTTTTTAGGAGGGTCAGTTATGCTTGTGAGAAGATGACTGAGGGAACAAGGTAACAGTAAAAGGGAGTGCTCTATAAATTGTTGGTTCTTTGCCAGAGGTAGTTAGTTGGAGGGATGAATTTAAACTAAAAGCCAAATGGAACTGTTTAGTGGAGGAAATATGGGAATGTGGAAATATTGAAGTTACAGCTCAACACAAAGTGTCAAATAGTCTAAGTGAGAGATGTGAGCAAACTAAATGGGGAGTTAAATCATGTTCCAGCATTATGCATATTGGCAAACGAGGAGAGGACAGGAAACCAGACAATTAGATATTAATTTTGGATTTAAAATAAAAAAGGGAAATTTTAATTGAGGAGAAAATTTTGCGTAGGGACGGTTGTTTTTTATAATTTAATATTGTATGTTTTTATGTGTGTGTTGTGGAATGACAGTTTGTCTGTAATGGTGTATGAATGTCAAGTCTGTGCTTGTGGTGTGGTGTTTGTGTATTGTGAATGGTTGACATGATTCAAAGTTGGGGTGATGTGATCACAGCAGAGGATAACATTCCTCTCACCTGAAAAATATAAAGATACTACAGATTTGAAAAAGCACGATTGGTCAGGACTAATTTTGGACTAAATATGGGTTTAGGGTTACTCAGGGGCACCATCGACAACAAAACAGTGCGATGGAGAAGGCCCATGGAGAAGGCCCAATTCAGTAATATGGTTAGACAAGACAGAACTGGTATCGAACATTAAGACTTTGGACGATTTGACGTGTGACGACTTTGAGCTCACCCGACGGGGTGACGGACTAGGTGGACAGTGACCAAATGTTTGACGCTTGAGCTTGCTTGCGACAAGTGCACGCTCTGCTTTGTTTTTCTGTGTGACTTAATTTTGCAGCAGCAGCAGCAGCAACAGCCACCAGCCAAGGAGCGGATTGCGCGCTGCTTGCGTAACTTGTTTTCGTTCTTGCAGGTTGTCGATTGCGTTCGTGGAAAGTTTGTATTGAATTTACAAGAATATGTTAACCCTTGCCCTTTTGGTTTTTATGATGAACTTGTTGATGACATGGTTTTCAGGACATGATCCGCGGGCGCCAGGATTCATTTTATGACTGTTTTTATTCTGATACTTGATGTCTGTTTTTGTACAAATGTCCGCTGTCAGCAGGGCTATGAGCTCACTGACAGGAGTGCGATGATTTTTGTTTGTGTTGCCGAGCGTGTGGTGGACGAGCTAGAGGTTCCGCAGGCCTGGCTACAATGAGTGTGGTGATGAGAGGGGATGCTTAGCAGGTTCCTTTTGATACATAATGACACATTGGGTGAATGTGTCAAAAGGGGGAGTGGTAAAATAGAAATGGGTGAGTATGTGGTCAAATAGAATTGGGTGAGTAGGTTGTAAAATAGAAATGGGTGAGTAGGTTTCAATTTGTAATTGTGACATCCAAAGTTTTTTTTTTTCCAAATCCACTTGTTTTTAAGTTTTAACAGGAGATGCCAGAATTCAACTAGCAGTGATGGAAGGAGCAGAGGAAGACCAGTGACAACTGGTTGTGGTGTGGTGACAACAAATTATAGCATCACTTGCCAAAGGATGCATAGGGTATCTGTGCCCTCGTGTCTTTGATAATGCCTGTAGTGGTTGTCCCCATTGAAACACAGAATCTCAATTGGAACATGGAGTCCCCACTGGCGGGGCTCCTGAAGTGAGCCAAAAGAGACGTTCTACCCCCATGGTTGAGCGACAACGATCCATCATATATTGACGCCATAGGTGTGCCAGATAAGTATGAACTCGTTAATCAAGTGTCCTCGGGATTCAAAAGCATTTTCCAATGGATCACCCCCAATAAAAATGTATCATTTGCAGCGGTCCATGAACAATTGGCATTGATGTCGTTCCAAAATAGAATTGCGTTGGACATGCTATTGGCTAAGGAACATGGTGTGTGCGGAATGTTTGGTGATGCATGTTGTACTTTCATCCCCAACAACACAGCGCCAGGGGGCCGACTGACCCAGGCGGGAAGAAAGGACCGACAGCATGCTGGTCGCTGCTTGCTAGAGTAACGGGTGATGACCTCATAAATGAGGTCATGAGAGGGAATAAAGGGAAATGTACTTTCGGCAGTTTGCAAACACATTTGATTAAGGCTCCGTTAGACACATATAATCATATCAATATAATTTCTAGTAGTAGTGTGGTCGCTTAATAAGTGGAAAGGAATGTGCAGGCTACATGAATTTGTTTTCTTCAAAGTATTGTGGAACAGGAGGTCCGGAAAGGGAGCATATCTCAAGGCCGATGGGAACGCGAAAAACAACTCGTCTTTGTGGTCCAGACACCTGTGCTGAGCAGGGGAAAACCCAAACGAGGAGGAGATGACCACAGACCATCGACCAATCACCACACAATCTTTTGCATGTTTGAATATTCATATTGCGTTTCTTTAAAACTGGGCAACCCGGAAGAATGTGTCGTCTTTTCTGGTCACGAAGGCACACGAGTTTTTGTGTTAAGGACCCAAGACCCAGGCGCCTGTATTAGCTTGCTTTGTCAAGATTAAACAATTGGTAAATTCGGTCTGATTGATCTACTGGTCTTCTCTTTGACAGAACGAACTCGCAAAATTGTTAGGTGCGCCAGTGTGTGGATTAGAACATAGCAATTCTTGTGTTAAGTGTTGATCACAATTTGGAGTCAGATCAATAGCTAAAATCCGTATCCTAACAGCGCTCAGCTTTCAGATGCTGTTTTGCACTAAAGCCACCCACAAACCTTCCTCTGGAATCCTTCCATTAAAATGAGTCGCCCAAGGAAAAGCAAGGTGGACACAGTGCCGAACGTTTAAAAGAGAGTGTCCAATTTGGCTCGACGTACGCGACGTGACGTTCAGCCACATGAACGTCAACATCAACCCGTCACAGATCGAGGTAAACGGACCAACACCTCGGATCTCGCCTAAGAATTGCCACAACAAATTTTACTCCAGACTATGACGCACTAGCAAACTTTAACAAAAAAGACAGCGGTGTCTACAAGCCTACTGGAACCTACAAAAGGATTATAAAGAAGGAACACAAGAACTTTAAGAGACTGCTCATATGTGTCAGAGAGATTCTGCTCTGACAACTGAGCTGAACTTTTATCTGTTAAGATTGTGCATGGCACAACAGAAAGTTAATGTTCTATGGCTTTTTTTTCTATGAAGAACCCAGAGAGAGTTATTTAGTTATTATTTATTCCAGTTTTTTCTGTGAAGAACTCAGAGAGGGTTATTTAGTTATTATTTATTTCATTGATAGTGTTATTATTTGTTTCCTGACTTTACTTCTGTAAAGAACCTGGAAAGGGTTATTAAATAACCGTTATTTGGTTATGTGTGGCTTTCTGGAAAACAATAAATTTTTTAAGCTCCCCTACGATCATCACACTTTTTCTGTTACAAACTGACACCGGCCCCCCATCAGAGAAGGGAAACGTTATGTGGCCCTCACAGGAAAAGGTTTGGGGACCCCTGGTTTAATACAATCAGCAAATAACAAAATGCGTATTACAGGTAATATTTTATTTCACAACACTTTGCCTTGTTCCTTTCGTCTCTGCTGTTCACTTCAAACACGCTCCATACGAACGCAATGCTCTCGTATTAAACGCTTGTTCGATCACCTGCTCGTTTGCTGTCACAATGTACCCTACACAAATCCTAAATATTTGTTGCGGCTCCGGGTCACGACGAGGGGCAAGTTTTGGTTTCCAAGGGTGTTTTTATTCCTCTTCAACTTCTCTCCCATACAGAGCCGCCTTTTTCACATGTCCGCACTTTCCATTTTAACTGATCGCGGTGGTGCCTTTACGGGCAGTCGGAGAAATCAATGCCAACAAAAACAATACATCCTGCCTAGTTAAGACCATACCAAAGACTATAAAAAATGGGACCCATTGCCTCCCTGCTTGGCACTCAGCATTAAGGGTTGGAATTGGGGGGTTAGATCACCAAATGATTCCCGAGCGCGGCGCCGCTGCTGCTCCCCTCTCCCCCAGGGGATGGATCAAAATCACACGGGGATGGGTCAAATGCAGAGGACAAATTTCACCACACCCAGATGTGTGTGTGTTGTTCATTGGGACTTAAAAAATAAAATAAAAATGGGATGCGTATTATACATGGGTACAGGCTTTTTTCCAGCATTGACATTTTTAGGGTGCGTATTATACATGGGGGCGCATTATACATGGAAAAAACGGTAAACACAAACAAAAAGCTGAGAACGCGCTTGAAACATTCAGAGTCATTCAAATGACTATTACATAAATAACACGTTTATCAAACTACTATGTGTCACTCCAATTCATTAAATTCATCGATCGTCCTTTATGGAAACGATGACGCGTATGCGCCGCGCAGCTGACGTCTAAATATTCTAAATATTCCACAGACCCATATAACGATATATAAAGTATATATCAAATAATTAGCATATAAGCAACAGTATTATCAAACCATCTGTGTCACTCCAAATCATTAAATCCATTGATCAAATTCCTTGTCCTTTGTCGCTGACGTCAGCCTCGTCATTATTCCACAGATTAGTATGTAACTATATTCTAGCGTTAACAAAGTACCAGAAAAGACGTGGGTTTGGTAAAGGGCTCTTTATTTAACAAAACAAGACTTCAACGAGCCAACAACTACTAAACTGTAACGATAAAAACATATACAAGTTGCTACACGAAATAAAATATATCAAATAACTATAACATACGTACATAGTTCACCGCCACACGGCCCCAAGCACCGGCATCGACTTCCAGGCGTTTGGCGGTGTGGACTTCCATCCCCGGAGGTGGCACTTCCAGCCACGGAGGTGGAAGAGAGCTCCATAGAATAAGACCGGGCATGCGTAAAAGCCATGTCTGAGCCCCATCCACCGTCCCTGGACAGCCACCCGGCCGAGCGCCGGTCCCCAACTTCCATCCACGGAGGTGAAAGAGAGCTACGTAGAATAGGACCGGGCGTGCGTAAAAGCCATAATAGCTTTTCAAACCTTCTGTGTCACTCCAAATCATTAAATCCTTCAAACTCTTCGTCCTCCTTGTCACTTACAAACAAAGCCGCTAACGATGCTGGTAGTACGTGAGGACCTTCGTCAACTTCATCATCCCGTGATCGAATCCTTTGTCTTTTATGTAAACAACCGCCGTGCTGCGCCGCTGACGTCACTTGCAGTTCAAACGACAGTAATCCGTTGCTGCATCGCGGTTTCACTTTTTTTTTTTTGTTGAAAATTTGTGAAAGAAAATCACATATAAGTCGCTCTTCAGTATAAGTCGCCCCCCCCCCCACCCAAACTATGAAAAACACGTAGAACAAACATAGTTCTTTGTTAGCCCTGTGACACGAGCGGCAAGTACAACTCTTGTCTCAACCGACTCTGACTCTGACTCTGACTCTGAAAAGTCACTTCAGAGTTCCTTGGCACCAAGATGGCAGCAAAGCACTTTTTATGTCTAAATAAAGCTCCTGAAATCACTATGACAATGCTCCTTGGCGCCAAGGTGGTGCCACAGTACTAGCTTTATTGCTCTGGCTGCTGCAGAAAAACGGTGCAAGTTTTCAAATAGTTTGGGGAATGTGAGGCTTCCTTTCCCTTCCTTCCTTCCTTCCTTCCTTCCTTCCTTCCTTCCTTCCTTCCTTCCTTCCTTCCTTCCTTCCTTCCTTCCTTCCTTCCTTCCTTCTCCACCTCCTTTGCTGGCCGTCACGAAGACAACATACGGTGTCAAACAAATCTTCCTCAGTGCAATTTCGCCCCTAAAGATGGGAGCTCCCCCGAGGTGCCTCCTCGAGGTCAACTCTGACCGGACATGTCATCGCAGGATCACCCCCCAAACGCCGCGATACACTTTCTGGGGAGGACTCCACACGCTACCCACAAACCCAGACCAAAGGAAAGGCAGACTCATCTGCTTTCCAAGTCCCCCCCCCCACACACACACACGCACACATATAAAGACATGGATGACAGATTTTAATTCGTCTTAAGAAGCAATATGCTTTCAAAGCGGGTCTCCGTACCCCGTGCACGCAAACACACACACGCAAACAACAAACTGACACTTTGTAAGGGAAAAACATCAACGCATCATTAAATGTTCCCACCCCCCCAAAAAATAAAACTCAAAACGAAGCTGTTTATTTTATCTTCCATTTTCTGCCATGAGCTGAACTCAGATGTCTGTGAATACGAAAAGTCGATTTGTCTCATAATCTCATTTGCGTCAGTGAGCACTGCTGCTTTGACCAAACAAAGTTTCAAGTGTTTTGTGCTTTGCTCAAGAAACGCAATTGAATATATTGTGAATAAAAAGCAGTCGGTTGTCACACAACAATCACTTTGGAACATTTCCATGACGAGAAACGTCGAAAAACAAGACGACGTGCTGGGGCGGGGAAGTTGATGGGTTACTACTGCCCCCTGGCGACACAAAATAAGTTTGTTGCAGATGCAACAACTCGTCCAAAGCTCCGAAAACAGGCAGCCTTGCCCGCACGCGCGTAAACACACGTACACGCGCGCATACACGCATGCACAAACACACAAACTATCCGCACCAATTCAAGTAGACTGATATTGCTCTCATTTTGTACCAAATGAAATGAACGCCTAGCAATAAATGGAAACAAGTGTCACAATATTCCTTGGAGGAAACACGGAGGGGAGGGAGGGGGCTGCATGCACGTCGTGAAATCGTGAGCCGAATACCAAGCAGAAGGTGTCAGGAAAAACAACCACAAAGTTTGCAGACGGACAGATAGAAATTGGTAAAAGCACGGACAGATGGACAGAGATCGAGAGAGAGAGAGAGAGAGAGAGAGAGAGAGAGAGAGAGAGAGAGAGAGAGAGAGAGAGAGAGAGAGAGAGAGAGAGAGAGAGAGAGAGAGAGAGAGAGAGAGAGAGAGAGAGAGAGAGAGAGAGAGAGAGAGAGAGACAGAGAGAGAGACAGAGACAGAGACAGAGACAGAGACAGAGACAGAGACAGAGACAGAGACAGAGACAGAGACAGAGACAGAGACAGAGAAATTGGGAACAATTGTCAGAAAAGCTAAGAAATTTGACTGGGTGACAATTCGTAGCGGCATTTCCCAAATATCAAAATCCTAATGATGATTTTGATGATGTACTCATGACTTCACCTGGGAAAAACTGCGCGCCAGTAAGTTCCAAAGGCATCAAGCAGACGAAAAGTAGGCGCCAAATCAGCACGTGATTGCCCGCGTCCATCTCTTCTTTTTCTTATTCAGTCTTCGTTTTGGATCCTTTCATTCGTGAAACTTGCTTCACATGCTCGCGACTCCCCACCACTGCACAAAAAAACAAAAAGAATAAACAGAAAAAAACAAAATCCGCTGGAAATCCAAGGGATGGATTTGGGTGTCACATTTGCATCAAAGGTGAAAGTGGCGCAGAGAACGATGTGTTTGCGCGCCAGGCTGCCTGCCTGAGTGACTGACTGACTGCCTGAGTTGGTTTGGTTGGTCTGACTGCTGGAGGAGGCGGCGGCTGCTCGCGTACCTCTGGTGTCCAGCGCGCTCGCGTCCGCTGGTCGCGCGCGGAGGAAAGATCAGCTGATAGATTCCACCCCGCACGGTTTCAAAATAAGAGCGCAATTTCAAAACACCTTGGAATGAGGAGGGAAGCGAGGAAGGGAGAGAGGAAAGAAGAAAGGAAGTACGGAAGCAAGTACATAAGGAAGGAAGGAAGGAAGGAAGGAAGGAAGGAAGGAAGGAAGGAAGGAAGGAAGGAAGGAAGGAAGGAAGGAAGGAAGGAAGGAAGGAAGGAAGGAAGGAAGGAAGGAAGGAAGGAAGGAAGGAAGGAAGGAAGGAAGGAAGGAAGGAAGGAAGGAAGGATCTGACTCCAAATTGTGATCAACACTTAACACAAGAATTGCTATGTTCTAATCCACACACTGGCGCACCTAACAATTTTGCGAGTTCGTTCTGTCAAAGAGAAGACCAGTAGATCAATCAGACCGGATTTACCAATTGTTTAATCCTAACAAAGCAAGCTAATACAGGCGCCTGGGTCTTGGGTCCTTAACACAAAAACTCGTGTGCCTTCGTGACCAGAAAGACGACACATTCTTCCGGGTTGCCCAGTTTTAAAGAAACACAATATGAATATTCAAACATGCAAAAGATTGTGTGGTGATTGGCCGATGGTCGATGGTCATCTCCTCCTCGTTTGGGTTTTCCCCTGCTCAGCACAGGTGTCTGGACCACAAAGACGAGTTGTTTTTCGCGTTCCCATCGGCCTTGAGATATGCTCCCTTTCTTGACCTCCTGTTCCACAATACTTTGAAGAAAACAAATTCATGTAGCCTGCACATTCCTTTCCACTTATTAAGCGACCACACTACTACTAGAAATTATATTTATATGATTATATGTGTCTAACGGAGCCTTAATCAAATGTGTTTGCAAACTGCCGAAAGTACATTTCCCTTTAGAAGGAAAAAGAAAAAAAAAGGAGTCTGCTGAGTAATTTTCAAGCCTGAGTCTCGCTTGGAATCCCTTTTCAGCCTTAAAGCCTAATTGAGCAGCAGCTAAGTGTTGACTCTTGTCCGCAAAGTTTCATTTGCAAAGCACGTGGTCATCTTGGTTGGACTTCGAACCCAGAGTGGAAACGCTTGTTGCGTCGTTTGGAAGCCCAATTCAAACATATGCATGCGCAGCCTCATTTGAAATGTTTACAGGCCCTCAAGTCAAACAAGAACTCATCGCCCGGAAACAAAAAGCCCCCCTGGCACCCCAAGCGGAAAGTGACCGCAGGACGAAAACAAAGACGGAGTGTCAGTGACGCCACGCTGATGCTTTTGGAGTCTCCCTAGCAACCAGTTTTGTCCCGGCGGCGACAACGCACGTGTCCTTGGTCTGCCCGCTCGCACGTCTCTCTGCGCCGTACCGTCCACTCAAGGTCGACATCGGGATGGAGCAGCCGCCAAAGACGCCGGGGCTCGCCTCGCTGTCGAGTAATCACAAAAACAACAAACGCTACCGAGCAGCAACGGGCGAAAACATCCAAGATATGATAGGCACAATAATGTCGCGCATGACGACAAATGGATGCCTTGGCAGCTTTTGTGTGAGTGTGAGTGTGAGTGTGCGCGTCAGCTCTGTTCTCAATGTTTTTCAATGTTGATATTGGGGGTGGAGGGGGTCAAGGACAAATCCTGAAGTCTTCTGAGATCCTTTCAGATACTTGTGAAAGGCTTGATACTCAGCAGGCAAACACACATGTGCAATGATCAACATGGCACACACACGTCTCAAAGTCAGCTCCATTAGTGAGGACAAACGTCCCGTCATGATGGCGAAACCTAACAAGTCTGCGTGCTTCAAAGTCGTTTTCATCGCGGCCCAAAACGTTGCTATGATTTCCCTCACGGGGCCATTAGCACTGTCAAGTCAAGTTTATTTATATTGCCCTAAATCACAAGCAAGTCTCAAAGGGCTTCACATGTACAAAAATGGACAATTACTCTCAAATATCCCCTGATCTTAAACTCCCAGGAGGGCAAGGAAAAACTCAGAAAACCCCTGTTAGGGGAAAAATGAGAAACCTTGAAAAGAGACCACAGATGGGAGGATCCCCCTTCCAGGATGACCAGGCTGCAATGGATGCAGAGAGGGCACATAAAATACGTAATAAGAAAATCAATGAAAAAGTGGATGTGAGCTTAAGATCAGGGAATGCTTTGAGAATAATTGTCAATTTTTGTCTGTGTGAAGCCCTTTGAGACTGCTTGTGATTTAGAGCTATACCAGGGGTCCCCAAAACCCAAACCTGTGAGGGCCACATAAGTTTTCCCTTCTCTGATGGGGGGCCGGTGTCAGTTTGTAACAGAAAAAGTGTGACGATCGTAGGGGAGCTTAAAAAATATATTGTTTTCCAGAAAGCCACACATAACCAAATGACGGTTATTTAATAACCCTTTCCAGGTACCTGCGTGAACTTGGCCCCCCACCCCCCGCAAAATTTAAGCAAAATAGTCTGTTTCGTTTGTGCTTCGTTTGTGCTGGTTTGTGCAGCAAAAATTTTCGTTTGTGCTGCTAGGGTTTTTTAGTTATGAACGATTCTTTTATAGGTCATCCAGAGTTCACCCAGCCCCCCATCTGCTCAGAATGGACCCAAAATGGTACCGTTCGTTTGTGCTTCGTTAGTGCTGGTTTGTGCAGCAAAAATTTTCGTTTGTGCTACTTCCGTTTCGGAGATATTAGACATTTATTTTATAGCGATGACGTCACCCAGCCCCCCACCTGTCTCCAAATGGACCCAAAATGGTACCGTTCGTTTGTGCTTCGTTTGTGCAGCAGAAATTTTCGTTTGTGCTACTTCCGTTTCGGAGTTATTACACATTTATTTTATAGCGATGACGTCACCCAGCCCCCCACCTGTCTCCAAATGGACCCAAAATGGTACCGTTCGTTTGTGCTTCGTTTGTGCAGGTTTGTGCAGCAAAAAATTTCGTTTGTGCTGCGATGGTTTTTTAGTTATGAACGATTCTTTTATAGATCATCCAGAGTTCACCCAGCCCCCCATCTGCTCAAAATGGACCCAAAATGGTACTGTTCGTTTGTGCTTCGTTAGTGCTGGTTTGTGCAGCAAAAATTTTCGTTTGTGCTGCTTCCGTTTCGGAGATATTAGACATTTATTTTATAGCGATGACGTCACCCAGCCCCCCACCTGTCTCCAAATGGACCCAAAATGGTACCGTTCGTTTGTGCTTCGTTTGTGCAGGTTTCGTTTTTGCTGCTTCCGTTTCGGAGATATTACACATTTATTTTATAGCGATGACGTCTGGTAGCCCCGCCCCCTTGTTTACTTCCAAACAATCCAAAATAGTGCCGTTCGTTCGTTTGTGTTTCGTTTGTGCTGGTTTGTGCTGCAAAAATTGTACCGATTGTGGCGGCTGCTACGGTTTTGCAGATATTCCACATTTAATTCATAGCGAAGACGTCACCCAGCCCCACGTCACTGTATTTTGTCGCGAATTTCAAGCTCCTGGAATGCTCCTGATGCAGGACGAATACAAGGTAAATATGTTCTTAGCCTTTTTTTCTTTTCTTTTTATCTTACAGAAAACTTTCACTGCGGGGAATGGCTTTTAGTACGAGGATATTTCTGTAATTATGTTTGTATCGTGCTCATTGATTAATTTCCTTGTTTTCAATAAGCCTATGTGATCATTTTTTTCAATTACATCTGACATGCAAAAGGTTCACCGCAACCTAAATACCCTGATGAGTCTATGTCTGCTCCAAAACATTAATTAATGCAACAATTAATACATGTATGTGAAGTTGATGACAGACAGAAAAAGAAACTTGAAAACGTGAAAAAATAACTTTCTTTGTCAAAGGGAACATTATCAACATTTTTTCCAACAATTCAAACAATGCATCACTGCACTGTGTAGAACACAGCATGTGGGAAGATCTTAGTATTTACTGATGCTGCTTTCACTCCACTTCCCAGGTCATTATAGATCTCCCAGGCATATGCAGTCCTCCTGCAGTATGCCACATAATGCCCGAGAGAATCCTGGGTCAGTCCTGGTTCAAAGCCAATGACTGCTCTCAAAGTAAAGGTCTTCTCTTTTAGCTCCAGACTGGAGGGAAATTCAAGCAAGGCAACTTCCTTGCAACTGCTACCAAGGTCAGTGTCAATCCACACAAACTCTCCCAGATTGTAGCTGTGAGTAACATTACCTGAACACAGAGCCTTGCCTGTATTGTTGTCCAGAGTTTTGAATGAAGACGGACACCGGGAAGGATTTTTGGCGTTCAGTGAATCATTCAATTTGTCATTTATTTAATACTAATTTATTTTCTAGAGATGTCAAATCCTTACTCCATGGATTGTTAATTAACCATTTGTTTGTGCCATTGCAATTTTTCTTTATTAAAATCATGCATCTTCATTAACCCCCTGTCTTGTATTTTATTCTTTTTCACTTGACATCATGATAACTCCTTAATTCTTACACATGTATTATCCAACTAAATACCATGCCAAGTGACCTCTGCAGGTTGGTAAGACATATCGCAACAGGGTGGCAAAAAACAAAGACGTGCAACTTTTTCAAGCGACAAATGCACAACTATCTCCGAAGATTTAACAGTGAATGACAGAAAGCGTCTTTTTCTGGGAAGTGACCATCGACAGCCACATGTATGGCGAACATCACAGGCAAATAAATCGATGGACTTTGGAGACCCTGAGCCAAGCCACCTGCCAAATTTGGCCACCCTGCGCAAGGCAAAGCAAGAGAAAAATGATTTGGCATTAGGTGACAAAAATCCAATTTTATCATTGCAGATGTTGAAATACAGTGCACCTCACAGTGACAGCATCAAAGACATTGGACTTGACAAGTTCTTCTGTCACTATTGGAGTCAAACACAAATGCATGTGTACAAGAGCTTAAAGAAATCCCACCCAATATTATGTGTTGATGCAACTGGCTCAATAGTTAAAAAACTGATGAGGCTGAATGGCATGTCTGGCCATATCTTCCTGTATCAGGGCGTTATGACAGGGCATACCAGCTCCAGTGTCCCAGTCGTGCAGATGCTGTCAGAGAAGCATGATGTTAATGCTATCACACAGTGGCTGAAAGAATGGATCCATGCAGGTGCATCTGTTCCTAAAGAAGCAGTGAGTGACTTTTCTCTGGCGGTTCTTGGAGCTCTAGTCAAAGCTTTTACCCCTCATCCTGATCTGAAGAGCTACATCAATGAGTGCTTTAACATTTCACGTGGGAATCAACCTGGACATCTACCCCCATGTTTTGTCAGGGTAGATGTAGCACACTGCATTAAGATGATCT